>NW_009621155.1:0-6008 GCF_000690535.1 Cariama cristata | reverse complement strand
AATGCCGCTGAGTGATACATTCTGAGTGTTATTTCCAAGCAAATATTGTCATTTGTAAAGAGATAGCACAAGATGTAAAGCTATCCTGAGACCATAATCTATTGCTGTCTACTTAAAGAGAACTGGTATGACCCTTTATGCAGATACCAGCCACAATGATGAATGTAGGTCTTGATCTTTGAATTTCTGTTCTTCAAATCAGTATTTCTCGTATGCATGCTTTCAATAGGTTATTAACTTTGGAGTGAACTATTCTCCTAAGTATGCTTCATTTTAATTCCACTAAAGTTAATCTACAAGAGGAGTAGTTTTGGCTTGCAAAGGGACCTCAAGGATTACCATCCCACCATGTTGGACATCTACAGACACACGAAATTAACTCTGAGAATTTTGTCTTCTCCATTGGTTAGGTCTCATTTTTATCTGAGAGTTCAGATTAGCTGACCAGGTGTTTTTCAGCACTACATTTGAGGATAGAGACTTCACTTTGTCTGATTTAGAATCGGAATGTTCTTGAAAAGTATGAGCGCTATATGTGCCAAGCAGCTCAGAAACCTGCACAGAAGATAAAGGTTTTCCACTATTCTACTCTTAAGCACTCAAGCAACTGAATGAGTTTAAGCCATAAACTCCAGCCTTGATCACTCAAGCACATGATACAGTTTAGTGCTCCAATGCCTAAGGTGTCACCTTGGTAGGAGTTATTGAACATGGGGTCTCAACAATTGCCCCATTAATTGTGAACAGCTAATGTTGCTTCTCATTATCCTTCTACAGCACAGTCATAACCAAATAAGGCAGGAGAAGACTTCAACAGACATGTGACTTCCAGTGAAATATTTTGACACCAGAGCCAATTAATACAGTTGCCTGTTCCAGAAATCGGATTTTTTCAGTCCATGTCCTTCAGATTCTTGCTCCTGAGGATAATTCTCCCTGATCCTGAGGAAACTTCAACAAAACAAAAATGGACTGGAGCAGAGAGCAAATCCTTTCTTATGCTACCTATCCAAACAGGACTTTCCTTCAAGTAAGTTATCTTGGAGCATCAGGCCAGGAAAGTATTTCAGTAACTGACTGTCAGAAGTGCACAAGCTAAATTCTGCACGCTTCTTTGGTGTACAGGAGCTTCTCATCTTGTACCCAGAGAACTCCAAAGAAGCAGACAGTGCTGGGAAGATAATTAACAGAATGGTAGTATAATTTGTGAAGCAGTTTTACACTGCAGTAGGGATGGCATTGCGAGATGCACTTTTTCCTGAGTCTCACTGGTTCTCGTATCAAATTCACACAGTTTTTAAGTAATGATTTCTCCCAATTTAGCTCAGATTGACTGTCAAGATACTTCCTCTCTCGTCTCCTGTATTGTATCCACTTACTGAAAGCCTGTGCTTTACATTATTAGCACAGACATTTTTGTGCAACTTTACACACCTTCAGTGTTGTCCAAGTGACCTCATTACACTTCTGTAGCTTTATACCTATTCCAACACATCCATTCTCTGATGGGAGCCCAAAAGGATGCAGTAAGCATATAATTCAGCCTGCAGAATACATACAACATGCTTTGGAAAGAGCTCAGTGTGAATTTCAGTATGAAGCCTGAACTTATGGGACTGGCAACTAGCAAAAACATCAACCGTCTGTAAATCTGATAGGGAAATCACTGAACAGAATGAATGTCAATAAGGCAGTTGATGTGCCAACACTTCTACTTGCTATATCAAATATCTCCACTATGCTTGTACTCGGCCTTTCCATCATCTCCCTTTGTATGTTTCTCCACCTCTTCTTGTCAATTACTAGCAGCTACACCATCACAACGATCAGATTATCTTCCGGGCTAGTAACTGCCTTGTTTCCTTCAGAAGCTGAATGGAGAAATTATTACAAAAAAGAAAAGCTATTCTTCATTCCAGGATAGAGAAGAAACGGTAACAGGACAGATAGCTGTAAGGGCCTCAAAGCAGGAATTAGGAAAAAATTAACTCATAATACATCACACGGCAAGAACAGTATCTTCATTTTACCTCTGAAGCCTGAACAGGGATCGTAAAGACCCAACTGTCAAGCAGGAAAATTACCAATACTGTTTATCAAGGCATTCATTTCTGGTCAGGTGCCTATAGTCAATAGTTGTCCTCACCTACACAGGAACGGCAGCACTCGCCGTTGTTCAGCTCCTCTTCCCCTGCCCCCAGACCCTGAAGAAGGTATTCATATAACTTTGAGCACATTTAGCTCTTTGTTGCCTTGGACCAGATAAACCATTTATCCAAGCTAGCAACAACGTCACGCAGTTTCTCTGATGAGCTTAGATACCATGGTGACAGTAGAAATATCTAGGGTGGGAGACAGAGAAATTACAAACTTCTTTTGTTGATAATTGCTGCAGGGAAAGGTCTTAGACTTTCTTCTAAGATTTGACAACGAGCTAACTATCTCAATGTATAGAACACACTTTTTGCAACAAAGACGAGATTACAGCCAGCTAAGAAGTCTTCAGGAAAATTAGCCAGCGTAGTAAGAGAAATTAGGGTTTTCTTACTCTGCCAACCTAACATAACCCAAAACCACATTCTTCTTCTCTGTTTCAGATGGAGCCAGGCTAAAGATCCAGTTGTTTTCCTGCTGTGAAATGTTATACCCATTTTTACAGACCAGTAAGCTGAGATGCACAGACAGAGTTAGTGTCAGTCAAAATAATAGCTCAAGGAAGTTTTATGGCCTAATCAGTAGCCAGAAACGCTTTTGACTTTTTAGATAGAGAGGCATATTTCACAATGTAAGGACTGGTCTATTTTATGTAGATGCACTTCTATGAGGCATCTTTTTCAGCTGCAGTGCAGAAAAGCCTTTTAATTTTCATCTTACTCCATCATGCAGAATGTGATCACAATGACACTCAAGACTAAAGGTAGGAAATTAAGCATGGCCTCTTGGGCATTTGAATAATACTTTTTTTTTTGCTAATAATTATTCTTCCTGATCATAAAATTCCTTTACATAAAATGTAAAGAAAAATAAATTATATCATCATCATCATCATCATCGTTATTTTCATATCTTGATGTGTGATTTGGCTATGAACCACAGTGACTAAATTTAGTATTATTAAAATTAAGAATGTTGCACCTGTAGTACACCACAAACCACCTAAAAGTTCCAGTCAAAGAGCAGGTTCCCACTGTGCAGCTCATTTTAATTATTACTAGTAGTTATTTCTGCCTACAGAAGATAACATCTCTTACATGAAGGTCTCCCACTGCACAAGCAGAATTCGCTGCCCCACAGGTGATCCGGGACCTCCTTTCCCTGGAAACCAGAGGAGTTAATATCCATCCCAGGTATTTACTGCCAGCCTACCTTTGATACCTCACAGATCTCCGTCTAGTAATTAAGGATGAAAGAAGCCAGTGTCCCTCACTGAACCCAGCTGTATTGGAGAATGTGCTGAGAGCTATTGTTAGGAAGAGGAATGAGGTATTCTTTCCTTATAGTGACTTGGCAAAAATAGTCCACCAAACCAGCCAGTGATCCCGAGTAAACAATAAGATCCTAAATTAAAGGACAGCAAATAAAGCGAGAATAAGCAAAGAATTACTATTCATGGACTTGCCTATTCATCAAAGCACGGATGGATGCAGTTATGCCAATATAAATATGTGCAGAATGTACGGTATGGTGTATCTAGATACCTCGCTTACTGCATCCATACTAGGAGCTGTATTGCCACAACTATTTTGCATTAAAACATCACACTGCTGACAGAGAAAGAGTATAATAAATGCTGTGCAGCTGGAGCTAAATGTGGTATTTTTCTTCTGAAGTTCAGCTGCCCAATGACCTACCCCATGCCATCTACTCCTTTCAGGGTGTTTTTTTTCTTCACGTTGCTATGTGACCATTGGCCAATTGGCAAGGAGAGGAAAGAATTATCTGGAAATCTAAAATATTAAATCTGCAGTGGTTAGAAAGGATTTTTTTTCCTCCAACAGAGACCAAAAAAAAGTGTGTGCAATCTGCCTGCATCTGAATGCCAAAAGAAATATGACAGCTCTTAATGCCTGGGAAATGCTTTTGAAAAACAATTAATTTATTTTTTTCTCTCTCCCCTTATTTTTTTTTTTTTTGATAAGTCTTATTTCTTAAAGAAACAAGGCTTAGGAAATCACACTCTGTCTGCCAAGCTTTTTCAGTAACTTTTGAACCTGTTGCAATTCCTGAACCAATTCCAACCTAATCTGATCAACGGGTAAAGGGCTCAAAAACTCATGTCCTCACAAACTTTGTGAAAATCAGGTAACGTATAAAGGAAAAAGATCAAAATTACGATCTCTGTAGTTGGAAAGGCTGAAGCAAAACCTCAAGCTGTCCCTTATGTTTGAGGTGGCCAGGCGATCAGCACACACGTCTCCAAATTTATCGCAATACCTGCCTTTCATAGTCACGGGTCTTGGGGTGACACATGGGGAGTGTAGGAGCAGAGCTATGGCTTTGCAGTGATGAGTACATGGGAGAAGATACAGGAATGCTGTACCCAGGTACCGAGGCTGCTTTTAGTTCTGCTTCTTGTGGAAGAACTTCACTTATTTTCTACTTTCACCTCTTGCCTGGCACTCTTTCTTTCCTAGAATAAAACAAATAATCCTCTGTCTATCATTCTCATTGTGATAGGTCTGTTCTTGTTCATGGCTACGACCAGGAAAAGGGAAATCTCAAGGAAATACGGGCCCTTTGACTAAATGAACAAATTAGGCCAAATTAATGAGAACAGATTCATCTATTTAACTCTGAGAGGAGCTGTTATTGACAGCACAGACTTCCCCCCACCCCCCTTTTAAAATTTCCTTTTCTTTCTTTCTCTTCCGACTAATCCTTGTGAACCGTTTCTCTAGTTTCTTTCTACCCCTTTTTTCTTATTGTTGCCTTGCGGGTTCACTCTCACCTCAGGACCACTGCTCTCTCTATTGCCCCCTCTGCCATCCCATTATAGGGGAGATCCAGAGAAGCAAAGATAGTTGTTTTGCCAGTTTCCCACAGTCTAGTTCATTGGACATGGTTTTGCAACTGTTAAATATTGTTTTAATAAAGTTCAAGAGGGGAAACTATTGGCACTGAAAATGAATACATACTTTTGGTGGAATCTTTTATCTTTAAAGGTAATACAGGAGGGGAATTTCTGGAGGAGACTTTGATTACTACTAGGACAGAGGGTGGTAAATTGACTTCAGATACAGGATACTTGTAAGATGATAATATTTGTTCCTTAGGTCCAGATACATACATACATACAAATGTCCTTTTTGCTTTCTTTTCTTCATTCCTGGTACTTTTTTCTTGCACATACTTCAAGTTTAAGTGCAGCTTTCTCCACAGGATAACCCCTATCAGGGCTGCTTTTTGTTCTACACAAGACTGTAAACCCTAGTTCACCAATCGAAGCCCAAGAAACAGAGTTTTAAATGCCACACACCTGCTAAGAAAGTTGAACAAAAAACTTAGTTTACTGGTTTAAAGTGAACAGCGCTGTTTTAATTAATTGCATTTTAAATAAGGATCATTCATCGTTGAAACATTTATAAATTACTCATTTAATTTTTTCAAGACTTCAATCTGAAACCATAGACACTGAAACCATTCTGGTTTTGAAAAATAATAGTAGAGCTTTTTTTGCCACTGAAAAAATAACTGGAAATGTTCTAATAAATTTCCCTGCCGGCGCAGCGTCTGGCAGCAGGCATTCTGTCCGATTCAATCAATGTGGTTACAGGGCAGGGCTTGCCAGGACAGGCGCCCTTCCCTCAGCGCGACAGGGACAAAGGAGGGGCACGGGAAGCTGAGCGCCTCGCAGCAATGCGTTATCTGCAGCAGGGGCCGAACGCGGGAACGCAAAACGCCGGCACTCTCCCTTTTCCGCGGCCACCTCGGCAAGCCCTGAAGGCGAACACGAAGCCGACCGAGGCGAGGAACTATCGCTCTGCAACTTCTACAGCGACAGCCGAGCG
>NW_009621154.1:636-2651 GCF_000690535.1 Cariama cristata | reverse complement strand
TTTTTTTCTTCCCTGAATAACTTTTGTTTTCCTGGTAACTCTTAGGCTTGTTCTTTTAATCACTTCACAGCATGTAGAGTTGATGGGTAGGGGTCTAGAATATTTCCCCATCCCCACAGGCATTTTCACAGTGCAGCTGTTGATTATAGAAAGGCTATATAATTGTGAACATATTCATGTTTCCTTCACAGCTGACACCCTGCAAATGTCTGGCATGCCTGGAGATGGTAAACATGTTCAGAGCAAAAGGAGTTTTCTTCTTATAGGGATAGCATGTCAATTTTCTAAGAGGTGAGGTAATTTGAAGTGAAAATAAGGGTTTCTCCAATTGTGTTAAGACAATACAGACCACCAAAGAATGAGAAGAAAGTGTGTCATGCTGGGGTATGGATCTAGGAATCCAGACATCAGAAAAACTAATAATTTTCTTTATTTTTATTCCCTTAAAAGTAAAAGGTTTCAGTGCAAAAAACCTGAATGTTTCACAGATTTTAAATTTGTCATCTTGTCTCACCTCACTCTTTTGTAAGAGATTTTCCTTTGCTGTCTCTTTAAAACTCGCTTTTGCTGTGAAGTTTATTAAAATTTTGACAGCTGTCAGACTAGGGATGTGCTGAGAATGCTGCCTATCACACTGACCAACTGTGTCACTGCTTCTTTATTCTTCCATCTGTCTGTCTTTTTCCGTTTGTCATTTTTTGTCCCACTCCTATACTATAAGTGCCTTTGAGACAAGCAACGTTTTTGCAAGGTGTTTTGTACAGCACCTAAACAATTGCTCCTGATGCATGTCATCCACTTGTGCTTTGTTCCGTTTATTCGGTTCCCTTTTCTAGCTGAAGAACTCCTACCAGGTGAAAAAAGATCAACCCCTTGTTATACCAAATACAGGAAATCTCATATGAATGCAATTATAATTTTGACAAGAGCCTAAAATGTTTGAAGAAGAATCTCCAAGACATTAACTTCTGTCAGTGCTTGAGTCTTCACTAAAGCGGAGCTCATGCCTTTATGCAAGGATTGAATAATCCAGTCAACTAATTAACTGTACCTTCTGTCATTTTTCTGAACCCTTTCATTTGAGACTGCCCGAATGTTTCCCTCTGTAACCTAGTGAACCTCATATAAGACAGGAATTGCCATTTGAGCTAATCTAACCATATTCTTTTCTCTATTTAAGGAAATAATAAGGCTACAAGGACGCTTTTATTGCATATCAAATTATTCAGGTCTTTTGTGTTCAGTGAAGCTCATTTAAACAAAAATCTGATAAAGGAATAAATATGTAACAATGAGTAAAATAATGCATACTGGGTATAGATGACTTATCTAATTCTAGTGTTAATGGACTCAGTACCAGAAGATAGACATTTATGCTTCTGTATTCCACATTGTTTAAATCACCTGACTGAGTACGTTAGGCTTATGTGCCAGCAAAGTGCACAGCTGCATTTAAGGTTAACCCTTGGAACACAGATCTGTTCCCACAGTCTTGTCTTCTGGTACTGCGTCCTCCATAACTACCTCTGAACTGCTGATCTTTCTCAATTTTTTTTCCAACGGGAAGGATCGAGTCCACTGTTGGCTTTCTGCTTGCCCAGGGCCTTGCTGAAGTCCATCCTTCGTGGTACATCTCACACCAGTCCTCTCCACCTGCTCCAGGCAGAGAGCCAGCTGACTGCTTTGTAATCACACCGTCTACCTCCTTGAATCGTGAAGATATGTCATCTTTTGTACTACTGCTCTGTGGATGAATCCTTATCCTGTCCTGATGAGGCTATTAAAGGTGAGGCGAACCTTAATATCTGGGAATAGTATTTTCTAGAGTCATATAAGGCACATAGTTACATGGATAGATGGATTACCTCTCCAGTGGATGTCTTGCTTTCAGAGCTATTGTCTTGGAAACAGTTCTTGATATTTCACGGAGTATTTCCCCATTTCCTAGATATATTCTATTTGTCAGACATAGCCCAGCTACAGAAAGGCCGGTTTCTAAGCACTCAGTTATGCTG
>NW_009621154.1:292-623 GCF_000690535.1 Cariama cristata | reverse complement strand
TAGTGAAATGGATTGTCACCATTTGTGGAAGTTCATGTTTTGCTAAATTATTTTAAAAAAACAACAAAACAAACCCACAAACAAACAAACAAAACTGCTTAGCTCTCCCATCTCCCACCACCTTCCACTATTAGAAACAAAGCAAAACTTTTTTCTTATACCATGACAGATTTTACATTTGTTTCTTGCAGGTTGCGTTTTTAGAGGGAGGCGGGAAAGGAATGGGAGAGAGGTGTCTGTCTCTGAGTAACAAGTCCTTTTTTTCTGATGTAAAAGTTCTTCAAGAATGAAACAGATAAATTTTGCCAAGTCACTATGAAGCAGAAAGAAA
>NW_009621154.1:0-275 GCF_000690535.1 Cariama cristata | reverse complement strand
ATTAATAGTGATTCTATTTGTTTCATTTTGGTTTACATTTTTTAAATAACAGCATGTTAGGAAAAAAAACCCAAGACTTTACTGTAAATACTAACATGTTAGGACTAATCTATCTGTTGCTTGGTAGAGTGTTTAAACCCAATACAGGAACAATTACTCCCAGTATAATTTGGTGCTTCAATGTGAAACACATACATACCTTCTTATATCTTTTTATAAGAAAATATATATTTATTTAAGAAAATATATATTTATACCTTCTTATATATATTTTT
>NW_009621153.1:4495-4747 GCF_000690535.1 Cariama cristata | reverse complement strand
TCCCCGTTCTTTTGGCCTAGGACCGGCTGGGCACCCTCCTGCCGCTCTGTCCCCGAGTACAAACCTTCAGAAAAACTTCTCGCCCTGCCCCGTGGGTGCTTCGCTTGCGATCTTTAGTGCCCGTTGGCTTTAGGGCCTTCTCTCACCTGTTGGCGATATAAACACGACCGTGAGCCCCGGGAGTTATTGGGTGCTGCAGGCGTTAGGGCTCTTACTGACTCGTTTCCGAAAGAGGGACGCGCAGGAGAGCGC
>NW_009621153.1:0-4347 GCF_000690535.1 Cariama cristata | reverse complement strand
GCTAGAGGTCGGACCAGCAAAGCCGCTCGCTTTTGTCTGTAGTAGCCTTACACGTGGAAACGTAGGAGCAAAAGGGATCTGTTATGTTGTTGAACCCATCTGTAACTACTCCTAACTCCTTTGTCCTCACTTCCTAGGCTCCCTGGGAGACATCTCCAAGTCCTTCCTCGATCTCACCGACCCGGATGAGATCAACAGCTACTTTGCCTTCAACGTCACCTCGGCGCTTTGCCTCACCTCCACCGCCCTGCAAGCCTTCGGGAAGCGGCCCGGCTCGAGCAGGATGGTGGTGAACATCTCCTCGCTCTGTGCCCTGAAGCCCTTCAAGAACTGGGCGCTGTACTGCAGCGGGAAGGCTGCCCGGGACATGATGTTCCAGGTGCTGGCACTCGAGGAGCCTGATGTCCGCGTGCTCAGCTATGCCCCGGGTGAGGAAGGGAGCTCATTAATTGCTGCTAATTTTCTTCTAGCTTTGTGGATAAAAGATTTTTGCAGCTGAGCCAGGTACAGAGGGAAAATGAACCCCAGATTTTGCTTTCTCCTTATGTGATTTCTATTTTCTTGTTGCTCTTTTCCCCAGGTCCTCTGGACACAGACATGCAGCTCTTGGCCCGGACTAAGACTGGAGACCCTGAGATGCGTCAATATTTCCAAAGCCTGCGGGAGAGCGGGCAGCTGATAGACTGCACCGTGTCGGCCCAGAAGCTGGTGGATCTCCTGGAGAAGGACACCTTTCGCTCCGGTGCCCACGTGGATTTCTACGATATCTGAATTATTCTCACCTCCACCTTTACCTTCCTGCTTTGCTTTCTGCTGAGCCTCATCTTGGGTGCCTCCAGCGTGTTCGGTGACCTTGTTGGAGTCCTGGGTGCTGTGCAGCTTTCAAGAGAAGACCTCTGGGTGCCTTACAAATACTCGTAGTGCCCCGATGGGGATGGGGGACAGTTACTGCTTTGCTGTGATGTAGCTGTTGAGCCCTCCTGGGCACCCACCGACAGGAGCAGGGATTTCTCAGCTGCTGGGGACGAGGGAGCAGAGGTGGCTTTTCCAAGGGAATGGGCACAGAGGCTTAAAGCTCTTCTGCGCAGGAGCGTGTGGGAGCTGAGGAGGTACCAAGGCATGCGAGGCCAGGTCAGAAAGCCACCCCAGAAGGTCTCAAAGAAGCCAACAGTAGGGTTAGAGCTGAGCGTCCCTGTGTCTGTCCCCTTTGCCCCACAGGAGCTGTGTGCTCAGCACCTCAGCAGGTCACCAAAGGGTGAAAGAGCCGTTCCCAGGGCCGGAGGTCGTGGCTGTCACCCCAAAGCCCTGACTCGCCATCCCCTGTCTCACCAGTGGCTTGTCCAGACTCTCCTGCAGTTCTGGGATCGTCTGTGCGAGTTTTGTGCGTGAAGAGTTTTGTGCGTTAAGACGTGGAGCAAAGCCTGTCCCTGTGGTTTTTTGCACAAAGGCAATTGATTGCTGGGAGAGGGACACGTGAATTTTGGGTGCCTGGCTGGGGTCACCAGCTCACGTAAACCTGTGCACAGGCGCAGCATGGGGTCGAGCACATCTGAGACACCGCCACGAGTTCATGCCATGCTCCTGTTTGGAGCTTCTGGGTCCAAACCTGGATCTGGGGCTTCACCCCCTCCTGGGTTGTCCTTTTAATTATTTGTGGGGTTTTATTGTCGTTTTTTCATCAGGTTCCAGGAGGCGCAGGCACTTACAGACTTGCCCTACTAGAAAGCGGATGATCTGCAGTCTGTGTTGATGCAGGAAAGCCGCATTGAAGTGCAGTGGCATCCCCTGCGTGCCCTGGAAATGCCCGGTGTCTCTCTGTGCTCAGTGACAGCAACCTTCCTGCAGTCCTCTATCTCAAGTCTGTATTTCAAATTTTGTCCACTTGGATCTACAGTCATTAAAAGTTTCATGTCTGGTCTGGATCTGCTGCTGTATCTTTAAAAGTGGATAAATTTTGGGGAGGGTGGGAGGAGAGATCCTGGCTTAAGCAGTACCTTCATCCAACAAGGCACTGACGTGCCCTCCTGGAGTCCTGTTCTTCCATCTCCGAGCCATTTCATTAATTCTGTGTTAGCTTAATCCTGTCAAGCTCAAATACCCCTTTCTCTCCAGCTAGTCTGCTGCTTGGTTTCATCTTCCCTCTGTGCCTGTGAAACTCATTATTAGCAAAGCCCCCTCTGCTGCTCATTACACTGGCAACGGGGTTGTTATTCTGGGGTTTGATGCCTGGTGGTGTTTAACATGGTCTGTGAAACCTGGATGGACTTGCTGCTGCTAAAAATCCCCCATCTCCTCACCCTGCATCAGATGGGCTTGTCCCATCCCCTCTCAGGCAGAAATCTTCTTTGGGGATCTGACTCTGCAAAAAATAACCTCAGCACTCAGTGCTGGGGGTCCCAAGTCCTGCCCTTCCAGGGTCTTGGACCATGGGCTGTCAGGGGCTGGGCTGAAGGCAGGTGAATCCAGCCCCCCTACACACCCCCGTCGAAAAGCTCAAGGAGCCCTATATTGCAGGAGGAGGTGGGAGAGTGCTGGGGACGGGGCTGCTCTGGGCACGGGGACCATTTGGTACCAGTTGGGTGGGAGATGCGGGTGGGTTCTTTAGGGTAAAATACATTAAAAGCCAGAGTACCTAAGGGGGGCGGAGGGGGAATTATTTTGGGCTGTGCATACTTGTGGGAGGTCTGAGCACCCCCCCTGCCAGTGGCTGGGGGGGTATCAGCAGTGCTCTGTGTCTTCTTGGAGCATCTGTGTGAGAGGCTGCGGTATCGCAGAGGTGCTACTTGAAACCAGGCACTTCTCCAACCCAACCCTCTGCCCCAAGAAAGGATACGTAGGCAGGGAATGCTGACTTCATAAGGACTGAGGTGCGTATGTCCTGCTGCACACATTAATGAAATCATTAATGAAACACTGGATTTGATTCATAGAGTGGTTTGGTTGGAAGGGACCTTAAAGCTCACCTCATTCCAACCCCCCTGCCCTGGGCAGGGACACCTCCCACCAGACCAGGTTGCTCACAGCCCCATCCAACCTGGCCTTGAACACTCCCAGGGATGGGGCAGCCACAGCTTCTCTGGGCAACCTCTGCCACTGCCTCACCACCCTCACCAGGAAGGATTTCTTCCTTATATCCAGTCTAAATCTTCCCTCTTCCAGTTTAAAGCCCTTGCCCCTTGTCCTATCACTCCCTGCCCTTGTCAAAAGTCCCTCCCCACCTTTCTTGTCGGCCCCTTTAGGTACTGGAAGGCTGCTCTAAGGTCTGCCCGGAGCCTTCTCTTCTCCAGGCTGAAC
This sequence comes from Cariama cristata, assembly GCF_000690535.1. NCBI lineage: Eukaryota > Metazoa > Chordata > Aves > Cariamiformes > Cariamidae > Cariama > Cariama cristata. The sequence continues at coordinate 1,053 of NW_009621153.1, read as the reverse complement.
AACCCCAACTCTCTCAGCCTGTCCTCACAGCTGAGGTGCTCCAGCCCTCAGATCATCTCCGTGGCCTCCTCTGGACTCGCTCCAACAGGTCCATGTCCTTCTGGTGCTGGGGCCTGGGTCACTTTTTGCTCCCTTTTCCCTCTCCCCTGGTGCCCAGGGATAGCCCGTGAGCTGCAGGAGCAAAAATCAGCCTCGGTGTCCCTGTCCCTTCAACAAGGACACTTTGCATCTGCTGGAAGAGGAAACCTGTCGCCAACATCGAGCACATAACCAAGTGCGAATCCTACAGTTGCGGTGATGTGCTGTGGTTCTCACTGCTGAGTTTTGCTGGTGAAGCAACCGCGTGCTCGCAGTTCAGTGGAGTAAGGTTGTCCTCAGCATGGCCACTCCACACTCTGTGCTCCAAGCTGTCTCCTGGATGTTTTCATTTTTAGGGCTTTCATCCCCTTGCACTCACTGCGCATGTGTTTAGGTGTTTGGCATCGCTCTGTTATCCCCAGGGATGCACTGAGCTTATGACTCCTGCTCCAGGAGCAGAGCTCTGCCTGGGGAGAAATACCACTGATGCTTTCAGGGAATCCCCTGGGTACCAGCATCCCCTGGGTACCAGCATCCTCTGAGTACCAGCATCCACTGGACACCAGCACCCCCTGGACACCAGCATCCCCCAGGTATCAACATCCCCTGGACACCAACATCTCCTGGGTACCAGCAGCCCCTGGGTACCAGCATCACCAGCATCCCGTGGGTACCAGCATCCCCCAGGTACCAGCATCCCCCAGACACCAGCATCCCCTGGGTACCAGCAACCCCTGGGTACCAGCATCCCCCGGGTACCAGCATCCCCTGGACACCAGCATCCCCCGGGTACCAGCATCCCCTGCCCAGGGAGCGGACCCAGTTCCCGTGCCCCGTGGTACCGGCCAACATCTGTGCACCTATGGGTGCTATGAGATGCAACGGTAAAATGACAGAAAATATTTTTTCTTCCCATTTGTATCGTTTTCTGTGACCAGCTGAGGGCGTACCGAGACCGGAGAACGGCCCCCCGCC
>NW_009621152.1:0-4394 GCF_000690535.1 Cariama cristata | reverse complement strand
TATCATATCTATTAAATTTTTGTATATATACATTTTACTTCAATAAATGATTTAATTTATATATGTGATGTATCATATATACTTTTTTTTTTAAAAAAAAAGGAAAATTATTTCATTAGCTTGCAGAATAAAAGATTGCTATAGCAAATGGGCGTAATGGCTTTTAACAAGTGCCACCTTTTAGTAAGAATTTTATTATATTAACCAAACTTCAGAAAAACATTTATTGGAGTAAAATCTATGCAGGGCCAGTAGAGTCCAATACTCCCTGTGGAGTCTGACTCAACAACTCTCTTAAGATCTTTATCACCTGAATTAATGCAGGTTCTCAACGTCTAGTCAGTTATTCCAGTGTTGTGATATGAGATTAAAATGAAACTACAGAAGAGAAAACCTCAATAGATTTCATTTGAATAAGGGCAGAATAACACCACTGATTTTTTTTAATGCCACAGGGTAAGAAGGCTAAAGACTAGTTCTGAATTATCAGTAGCACAATCACCATCTAAAGTCTGGCATTATGAAATCCCAAATACTGTTATAAAGAGCCCTTTAAATAAATCTCAGTTATCAACAGAATACAGGTAAGAACAATGGTTGTACTCTTCTTCATTTGCAGTGAGGTTAAGATCTGTCAGCACACATGATAAAATTTTCTAATAAGCTAAAAAGAAAAGAAAAAAGGAGGAGAAATAGCTTTAAGAAGCTCATGCAAACAACTGAGTGCTCTTTCTCTCTCTTTTCAAGAAATTTCCAAGGAAGTCAATCCTCAGGCCAGACAAAAGAACAGAATTACACAACCTATCTTAACATGATACATATGTTCCTTCCTTTCAAAAATATCACACTACAAAAGCCATATGCTAATGTTTCTTGTTTAATTTTAAGCATTTTAAGCATTTTATCTGTGACTATAAAGATCCTCAGGCCAGACAAAAGAACAGAATTACACAACCTATCTTAACATGATACATATGTTCCTTCCTTTCAAAAATATCACACTACAAAAGCCATATGCTAATGTTTCTTGTTTAATTTTAAGCATTTTATCATACTATAAAGTCACAGATTAAAACTAGAAAGGGCAAGAGAATCATTGCAAAAATGCAGGTCAATTAACAGAACAAAGAGAAAAACTAAAATCATAGTTTTATAGGCACAGGGGAACAACAAGATGATGCCTATAGGAAAACTGAAAGAGTAACTCCCTAACATACAGTCCTAGGTAAAACAATTTATTTCCCTCTACATAAATTTCGCTCTCAATTAAAAAAGAATGGCATTACTTTAAACAGGACTTCTCAGATGAAAAAGGTAAAAAAAAAAATCAATGCAAGGTTTCGATTACGCAAAATACTAAACCAAAATTATTCTGTTCTCCTTTCAGCCCATGACTCACTGCAGTACCATGTGCCTGAGTCACTTGCACACTACTCGTGCCTCAAAAAAGGATGCATAACTCAACGATAACTGGCTCATAATTTAACATAGTAATAGTAGATCATTATTACCCTATTCCAACAAGCATTTAAGTATATACATCTAGAATAATTTATGTAGCTCGTGAATATGTCTTTTCTGGCAAATGTTCATGTCCCATTAATTTGAACAGAACACGTTTACATATTATTCTAAATAATGAGACAGACAGACAGTTCCCATTACACCAACAGAGTTCACATCACAAAAACATTAAAGAGGGAAGGCAATGCATCTTTCAGAGCAATAGCACAATTAGTTTCCATACCAGTGACCTTGATTAGAGGAAGATTTTGTATTTCAGCTGAAGGTAAAAAGCTCTCAGGATGAGAGACATGAGTATCTCCATCTATAAGAAAAATACATGACCACTGTAAGAATTACTCATTTTTGCCCACTGCATCTTTTATCTGTGCAATGAGTCGGTATGAATGCCTGCATATCACGGGCCAGCTTGTGCCTGGCAGATTTAATACACAAGAAAATTTCAACAACCAAAGAAAAATGTCTGCCCAGCAAAAAGATTGTTCTTTACCTCAAAACATATTCTGTGCAATTTCCAAATAACTGGAAAATTATTAACACAACTGAGATGTATTCCATAAGAAAGATATGCCTGATTGCTCAAGATGATTTGGGCAGAATGATAAATGAAAAATTGGTACCAAACTGGATATAGGTAGTTTATATATAGACCCATTAGTGCTCTTAACAGACTTCCCAGTTACTGACATGGGCTTTGAAAATATTAAATCTCAATAGCATATTCACTGTTAACACCATAATTAGATAAGAATCTAATTTACAACAGATGAGAATGGGAAAGAGAGAAAGTATTATACTTGATAACATTTGGGAAAAAAAAAGTTTTTCAAACAGAAACAAGAAAATGAAAAAAATACTTGGCTTCATGTGCCTTCATTCTCATAACTCATGTATCTTAAAGCCTCATATGTTCCAACAAAGTAGTAGTTTTTCAGGGACTTCATTACTTCTGAATGCTTAGGATTGGCAACACTGCTCATCCGCCAGCATTCTGACATACATAAACTGATGTAGACAAAAAGGAATACCTATATTTTTCATTACTTTCATTACTCTTAGGAGACTGTTCTTATCTTCACAAGAATAGAAAAGAAGGAATTATCACAGCAAATAGGCCATTTCTCACTACATGTTTTACCCTGCCGAAATTTATATTATGGTTTCAAAGACAGATTCGTTTTAGAGATTCCACAGCTGAAGGCAAATGAGCAGATGTCTAGCCCTCCCCCCACATAGTTACTAAAAATGTGCTGACTTCCTTGTCTGCCTACATATGGCTTCCAGCCTTTTTCAGTGAAAAACTCTGTCCCAAAGAGCACACATCCATTTGTATGATACTCTACCCTAAAAAAGTAGTAGACAGGGAGCTATTTATTCCTCCTCCATCCCATATAACCACAGATGCTATTCTTAACTGTCATTCTCATTTTATATTATTCATATTGTGTGGGACAAGGCTGATTCTTTTCTTAAAGCCATGCTCACTACAAAGCAAAATGCCACCATAATTTATTCCTTGCAAACTGCAAGCATAGTTCTGATACCAACTGGCTTTAAAACTAGAATATTAAATCAGCATTTAGATATAATTTCTCATTCTTCAGTAATGCCAGCAGTGCAACACATCATCTTCTAAATTTCATCATCCTCTGTCTTAATTTTAAATCTAAAAGTATGATTATTTCATCCTCCTTCACAAATACATAAGTGTCTTTAGTGTGCTTGAAAATATGAAGAAATCCCTCAAATATGCTCGACATGAAAATTATCAGTAACAAAATCTCCTCTGGTCTGTAAAATTTACATAGTAAGACATTCGTAACAGTGTAAAAGCCTGCAACATCCACTCAATTATGAGGGTCTCCTTGTTTTTAGGTAAGTCAATCTGTGTGTGATTTAATGCTTATGGTCATACCTAAATTTGACAGTTTTAATTAGAAAAAAAAGTCAGTACAGGTGGCAGTGTAAGAAAGCCTGCAGAGAAAAAAGATCAAAGGAATTAGGAATACAGACCAAAGCGTGGGTTGAATGACAAAGTGTATTGTACTGAAAGGGGAGTTAAAAGGGCCGCTAATGAAAGCAGTTCCAAGACAGTGCCAATTCATTTGGAATATAAACATAAAAGATTGCCAGCGGTTCTGTAAAACGTGATGACTCATACCTTCCCTCTTCTATCCACTGTGATGCTTCTCAAACCTTACTTGCTTTTACTATTGTCTCTACATTTTTACATTCTTTTTTCTCTTACAATGGATACGGTACAAGTTGATGGAGAAACTGGATAAAAGCAAGGACATACTGAAAGGTCTTCTGCAATGGAAGACAGCAACTAAGAGGATTTTTTCACAGTATCTTGCTGCTGCATTTGAAATCAGTAAATTTATTCCACCTTAGGAAAGAATAACTGTTTTTCTTCCCTCTGTGAACATAAATGGATCCAAGTACATGTTACACCAATTTCTTTTCTTTTACAGCCACACAATTTTAAGAAAGCTGAAACTTCACATATGGAATTACAAGAAAAAAAAACCCTACACTTTAGAAAACTATATTTAAGCCAAGTAATCTTTAAGACATCTTAAACTGTTCTTTTGCACAGAAGAATGAACTTCCTAACGTGGAGAATTGTCCTGGTTTGGCTAAAACACGACTATTTCTCCTTTCAGGAATTTTTCTTGCAGTTAAATCCCTTCTAAGTAACTGCAGTTTCTGAAGGTACAGCTACATGTTTTTCACACACTGTCTGTGTTGCAGGCCTGATAATGCTTGATGTTTATAGTTGCTACTGAAGTATCAGTAGGATTGGTATGCAGAGAGGCCCGTATTTATATTTATTCCCACGAGAACCAAGGCCATTGCTGGCCTTCTTT
>NW_009621151.1:0-24815 GCF_000690535.1 Cariama cristata | reverse complement strand
AAGCTTTCTCAATGCAGAAATTGTGTTCTTTATTCAGCACAAGCATAGCTGCAAAGTTACTAACAAACTTACAAATTTAACCAACGTAATGGATTTACCCCAGCTAGTAGTAATCTAAATATTTAAGTACTAAGGAGGAAATGAAAACCCGACTTTTGTATCTTCCTCAGCCTTGGAGAAGATCCAGTCCACGTCTCCAAAGCAAGCTCCCAGTACAGCGCCTATGAGCTCGCCTGGGCAAAGGGCAGCTGCTACCCTGCTTTCCCCAGCTGAGTGGTTGCTTGGCCTTCCTGACCCAAAAAGGTCACGTTTTTACTGAGCTCTCATTTAAGGATGTTTACTTACATGTTCTAAACTTGAGCATGTTATTTCACCTTTGTGCATGAACAAATGGAAATGTCCGTGTTGATTCTGGTAAATCTACTTAAGCGTTGATTCTTCCCCATCAAAGGGAATTGAGGTAATTTGGTGTCCTTACAAATATCTTTTTACCACTTCTTCAAGGAATTTCCCACTTGTTCTTAACCTTTGGGTAGGAGGGTAATCTCTTTCTTTCAATCATGATTTGGTTTTTCCCTTCCTCTACAGAAATTAACAAATAGGGTCCTGTGCATCTCCCCTCTTCATATCATCTCATCCAAGTAATCCTCTGAAGTTGGGGTGGGTAGAAGTGTTCTCTGGACCACCTTCAGGACACAAGTATCAGGTGCAATTAATCCTGTGGAGTGGGGCAGGAGATGTGGAGGTCTGGAGGTCTGGTTGCTCCCCCTTGCTGGGAGAGGGCTTCCATGTCAGAGAGCTTTGCTTTGGCAAGGCTGGTTCCTTTGGGAAACCCACAGATGTCCAACCTGAGAAGGGGTGGAATTCTTATGCAACCAAGGCAGGTTTGCTGGTGTTTCTCCCCAGGAGTAGGATTTCATCTGAGATTTTTACTGTCACTGAGAATTGACAGAATCCTGAAGTCTCAATTTACTTGATGTGAGTCAGCTTGCAAACTCTTATTTATTTTCTGTGCAGCATCCTCAATATGCCACAGGAATCATTAACCTACATAAATTAACTGCATCCTCAAAATGTATAAACAATCTAATTTTAAGCATCCTCTAGATCTGAGTGAAAAGTATTTTGTGTGCTAAAACATTGAAAATTAGAATACATAATGGTGAGAAGAATAGTGTTTAACACTGAGTGCTTTTAATCTTCAAAGAGCTTAACAAACATTAGTTGATTAATAATTTAATAAGTGATGTATATTAAAGTGTAAATAGTGCAAATACAAACCTCATTTTATATTTTGATTTGGCTTCCATGACTAAGGATTTTTTTTTTCCAAACAATGTTGGTGTAAAATTAATTGAGCAGCTAAACGAGCTTGTGCATTCACTTACCTTTTAAACTTGGAGTTTCAAAAGTTATTGCAGTAATATAAAACCTTAAAGTATTTTAAAATAAAGAATTGCATTTACTCTCTTTTTAATTTCTAGATTGGATGGTCAATAAAATAAGAGGGCTGATAAGTAAACAATTGTTAGAAAAGTCCTGTGCTGGACTGTCACACTAGTTGTCATGCTAAATTGCATTTCCTAATGACATATCTTCCATTTGATACTTAAAGAACAAATTAGGCAGAAAAGCACCTCATATTCCTAAATACTTTTAGCCAGTGGGCTTTTCAAGGTGAAATAGACAACATACATGATCTTTGAAGTAGCAAATGGTACTACTAAAAATCCATTAATATGCACATTAGCAAAGATTTGACAGGCCCTCGTGGCAGTTGTTGGAGACTGCTAACAAGGGATGCTTCACAGGGCTGGCCAGGCTTCCATGAGGTTCGCTTTGTTAATTATTTGTTACTTTGGGTCTGGTGATAAAAGCATCCTAATACACCGTATAAGCCTTTTCTTTCCCCTGGCCTAATTAAGGACAAACTCATCTTTTGGGCAAGACAGTAAGGTGGCATGTCTTCAAAAAGGTTCTTTTAACTTTTTTTTCTTTTCACTGTGTTTCTGATTCTTCTATAATTATTATCAGGGAAGGAGCAATCCACTCACCGCAGCTACGTGAACAGCATTAGCTATCAAATTAGTAAATATTATCTGTATTTGCAACAGCCAGCAAAAATACAACAGTATGGTGAGAATCCTAAGGGAATGTCTAGGAAATAGATCTTCATCTGCTACAGGTTGTCACAGGACCACTGGCCTCCTTGGCCTATGGAAACTTACACCAGCAATGGATTTGCCCATTGATTACATGGACCGAGTGTGCAGTGAGTGCTCCTGCATCACCATCCTTTTGTAAAATCTGGCTATTTATATAAAGCTCTGATGACTGGCAGCTTTAGCTTAAGGAAACACCTAGGCTGATAGGTTCTGGCTCCTGTGTAAGTAGACTGGATGTGTGCTAAAGTTGAAGTTTTCTGTAAGCCCTGCTTCTGTTCAGCAAAAGCACTTCAACATACACTCAGCTTTACACCTGAGGATAATGACATTCCTGTCCAGCAAAGCACTTAAGCAAATGCTTAAATTTCAGGGTAACAGCAGACTTGCATTAAGTAGATGCTTGCCTTTAAAGAAACAAGCCAATATTCTTCTTTTGTCAGTATTTCTGTAGCTACTAGTTGTAGATCACTCAATTCCTCCTACACTTCCCTTGCAAGAAGAATCGGTACTGTTTCAACTTTTTGCAAGATCCTCGAAGGTTTATACCATTCCTGTCCTTCCCATGCAATTTCCTTGAAAAAATAGTCTAGAGGTGACTCCTCATGTGGGTCTAGAGTTGAACACGAGGATTGTGCAGGTGTGAGGCAAAAGGCTTCTGTTTCCAGTGCGTGCTTAGGACTTGCGGTTTTACCAGTCCTGAAGGAGTACGTAATGGTTCACACTGGATCAGTATCTTCTAGCTCTGAGCTGTTTCCTCTTTAATCAGGCTGATGCTCAAGACACTTGTGGGTATCTTTCTTGTTTCTCCAGTTCTTTGTACAACACTTCCATCTATCCTCAAGCATTCCTAGATGAATATTTTTAGTATGTATATGAAAATTTCAATCACTGAAATCCTCAGGGCGTTTTGAACGCTCTCAAAGTTATCTTTCACAGGGTCAGAAGTGTTTGCACTCCTCTTATCTTCATAAGGGTTACGGCTGTTGAAAAGCACTGCCACTGCCCACTCCTCGGAGGCATCCTCCCCATTTGCCAACATCCCAAGAAACTGTCAAATGTGCTTCGTTGCGTTTGCTCTGCGGCACCATCCCCTTAAAGATCTTGAATTGTGTACTTGACCATCACATTGCTTGGGAAGGTGAGAACAGGGTTCTTATTCTGTGCATTTCTCACGAGGCCTTCTGGGGCATCACGTTGCCTCCCCCTTTTCGTATCGGCTCAGTTTTTTGCTCTTCCCTCGTTAAACACTGCATCACCACGTCTTCACTTAAGAACATAATAGCTCTTTTAAGCTGTTCTGTTTCTCTCTCCTTCAAAATTACACAGTTAAATCCATTTGGCTTCTCATCAGTTTACTCTTCCTGAATACTAAATTTTTTTTTCCCTTTAGATAGATAGTCGTTATGAAGCATCATTAAGAATTTTGGCATTGCTCAAGCCTAAAAAATAAAAATAAGAGCAAAGTGATTCATGATTGTGCCCCTGCACAACAGGCCACAATGTTCTACGTGATCAGCCTCTTTCAATATGTACGAAAAAATTAATTTCCATTCTGTCTTAAAAATAGCACCTCATTGAACCAGATTGAGACAGTAAAATTATTATAAATGGAAAGATGATATTAAATATATGAAACCACCTTCACAGGCTATTCAGGTATCAAGGAGAGAAAAATAAGAGGAACAATGGAGTAGTGGTGAGGAAATTATTACTAAAGGCTTGAAAATTTAACAGTCCCCAGGCAGAGCTTGGCTTGAAGTAAGGAAGTGTCGATACTTGGCTCAGATGAGAGTTGAGCGTGGATCGGCTGGGCACACAAAGGACCTGAAGTGCTGAGTTTGTGCCAACTTTTGCCACCAACCTGCTGTCTGAGTTTAGCAGACCTTTGCCTCGTTTTTCCGTGGTGCGAAGAGATGAGACACAGAACTCTGAGTTCATGGGGATGATGCTTAATCACTTTGAGCTGGTTGCTTTACCATGGTGTGCCAAAACTTCACGGCCTTAAGTGTGTTTTTCTTGAAATAAGGAGCTGTTTGCACCCACCTTGTTGTGTTGGTGGACAGCTAAGGCATTTGGGGACTGTGGGTCGCCCAAAAAGCCTTTAGCAGAGTAAGGAGCCAAACCCGCCTCACAACACGTCCCAGTGTTAAACCATCCTGCCTCCCATCATGTGTGCTGTTTTAGCGAGGGAAAAGGGTTTTGGAGAGGAAAGTCTGCATCTGCGGAAAACGGCAAGCTGGTTGTTTGAACCATTCCTTGCCCCCACCCACGTAATCAGAAGTGGATTCCTTCTCTCTTTGAAGCTGGCTAATGTAGTTTATCATATAAAATCCATTTACTCGGGCTATATGCGGGAGGAAGAAGAGTGAACTTCCCCATAATGCTCATGAAACACTTTGATATCTTAGCCTGGAAGGCACCATAGAAGTGCAATGGATTATTATTAATGAATTAACTAAATGATTAATTTAGTTAAAAGCTAAATTATTTAATTATTCATTAAATTAGCCCCAAATGTGACAGCAGCAATGAGACAAGCACTCAGTCTGGAAAGCAGTAACACAACTCACATTAAAAAGTTGTTTTCTCCATTATTTAATGAATTAAAGCTTTAGTTATAAACAAGTCATCCAGCAGCCTTTTCAGTCATGGTACGACTGATGCCTCTCTGGTGTGTCGTTACAGATGATAGCAGTGTGAGATTGGAGACAAGATGAGGTCGTTCCTAATGAAGAAGAACTTAACCTTTTTGATAGTGGGATGTCTAAAACTAATTAATCCTATTCTTAGAAACTCTAACTGAGGTGAATAAAGACACATCGTTTAACAGAAACTTCCCTCAGGAGAACAATTGGGGGTTTACCAAAACTACAGAGGTTTTCCAGAACTTAAGCAAATTTTCTAAGACTCTGTGTGTGAGAGAGAGAGAGAGAAAGCAAAGCCAGGTTCATTTCTGATGTGTGTTTGATTTCAGTGAAGCCACATCAAAAAGGAATTTTGACTTGCCTATTTTTCAGCTGCACAACTAAGCCAGCCTTTTAGCATGTCCCTCTTCCTCCAAACAAAGCTATTTGAAAGCAGAAATGAGGATGGGATATTTCTTACCATGTTCTGCTTTACCTTCTCTGCAATAAGAGAAGCTTTTGAAATAATTGCTTGCCAAACAAATGGCTTAAGCAGATGTGTGGGTTGGATGGCACAGTAGTTCCAGCAGTGACTGGTGAGGCTGTAGTGCATCCAGAGCCAGGTGACACCCTGTACGGGTGGTAACAGGAGACCCCTTTGAGAAGATCATAATTTGAACGTGTCGGGCAGACCTCTGCAGAGGAAAAATGGCCTTTGCAATGGTTGAGCATAAGTTCAAGGGCAGGTGTTTAGGGAGTGTCTGTATGTGCAGCGGACGTGGTGAGAAATAATTTCTCTGGTCCATCAAGGGTTTATGGATTTTGTTTGTTAGTGGAACTACTGTAGCCTATTCCTACCATGTGCTCATCCAGCTGCCTCTCCACATCGAGTAGCCCCAACAGAGAGACTGGAGAAGCTCTAGTCCAGGGAAGTACCTCTGGGATGTGGGAGAGCAGCTTTCTGTTTTCAAGACCATAGTAGCACGTATTTCCCGCTTCTCAGGCGAGCAGTCCAATTAGCTGTTTGCCTTTTTCTCTCAGGATACTTCATTTTGGAGGTTAGAAACCCTTCCCAAGGTTTTCATTTGATGAATGTGCCGTAGAAAGTGTTTTCTTTTCTGTCATATGGATGTTTCTGAACAGAAAGATGCTCCATCAAAAATCCTCAGCCAGCTTTAGTGAGCACTTAAAGGAACCGGTCTACCTACATCCTTAAACTTCCAGAGCACCTCTGGTCCATCCTTAAGCACTGCCCTTTCTTCCTGGAGACTGCAAGGACTGGCCCAGGCAGCTGTCTTGGGTTGACCTGGGCAGTCAGAAATGTCGAGGCAGCCAGTCCTGGTAGGGAAATATATGCTCAGACTCTTTGCAATACAGTGAATTTTCTTTTCTGCTCAGCCCTGCATTCCTTTTCCTTTCCAATTCTCTTTTGCAGACACATGAATGCTAACTGACACTGCCATTATCATCTTACAAGGCAGAAGTCAACCGGCATTTGGGAAGAGCTATTTAGCCGGTTCCACGAAGTATTGCAATTTAGATCATCTATCAACCACTGGAGTCTAGGCCTTGATTCTGCAACATCCCAGACTTACAATTAAACCCATCATCCTAACTTGTCCTATTGAAGGCTGCTGGCAGGCACAAGGCTTAAGTTGTGTATGTCCTTGAAAGATTAGACCCCTTAGTCTCTTCTAGCACTTCAAACACAATAGTTGGAAGCCAATTTCTTGTAAAGTTCACTATATTTCCACCTGCAGAGAAGCTGTGGGCGAAGGGCCCTGTGTTTTATGACTATTAATAATTCTAGCCTGTGCTACAAAAATATACAAGAAACTTTTTAAGAAGTACAAGAAAATATACAAGCAATTTTTTCAGCTTAGTACTTAAATTCTAGAATTAGTCTTTGAGACATCTTGTTTCACACATACAGCAGAGGCGGAGAATGGAGACAAGTTGTCATGCATGAATGAAGATGCTGGGAATTAGATGAAAGAGATTTTCCCACCTCCTAATAAAAGTCAAAAGTGACTCATCTGAAATAGAGGAGATTAACAGTGGCCAATAATTTGAGTACTGCCTTGCTAATGTTTGATGTTGGATATTCTTATGAAAAATATGACCCAAGAAAACCTATGTGAAGGACCCGAGAGCTAGAGACTTGGTGGTTTCATGTGAGAGCCATTTTTAGGCCAAAATTTTGAAATGGAAATCTCTCTGCTCTTTTCTTTCTCAAATCCACAGTTCCTTAAATCTGAAAAATCTTTAGAAGGGTTTTTTTGTCTGTTCCTAAAATAAGAGTTACCAGGTTTCAGAACATCTATTTTGTAAAATAAGAAAGAAAAATGGTCTCAGGTTAGTGGCCATTAACATGTCAGCTAGATAAATCGGATAACTTCTACCCTGAATCTTAATAATAATAATAAAAAAGTACACTTGGGACAATGAAAAGTGGGAAAATAATCACCAGTAGACCTTTATTTGCCCCAGGTTCCGTGGGAGAAACTATGAAAATGTTAATTCATAGAGGCGCTTAAAAAGGCATTGCTTAAATTTATATATATCATGAATTCTAGCTGACAAAAAGTTACTTTAAACTAATTTACACTATCCATCATGAGGTATCACTTCAAATGAAAAGATTTAGATTTTATCATAGGACCGTAAACTCGCAAGGACTTTTGGACAGTGAACGATAAGTTCAACCATACTCTTCAGAAGCTGGCGTGATCTACAGCCTCCAGAGGCTCTGTATCTCACTGTTTATTGCTGCAGGGAGATCTTTCAAGACCTGCATGTTTGACAACGTACAGATCTCAAACACTGACTGGGGTTTTGGCCTGGATTCTCACTACCTGTATTATCTAGCTGTGCAACCAGGTGGGAGGGGATTTGCATCTGATAGAATCCTTGCAGACAGGAATTTGGCTTGGTAGTAACAGGGAGTTGACTTGGAACCAGCAGACAGATTCTGCAATGGTTTTATTAGTGTGTTGTGGAAGAAAATGATCTGTTTCTTCTCCATTTCAAGAGGGAAGAGGCCATAAGGTTTGTGGTTTTGAGGCTGCAGCAGGGTAGGTTTCCAGGCTTACTCAGGTACAATTGTCAGTGATGCTCCAGTGAAGGAAGCCATGAGTTTAGAAACAAATATTGCCTAAACCACTGTTTTTCTGTAGATCAAAAGGAGAGAACCAGTGGCAGTGGGGTCTGTTCCCTCCTATGGGAAGATAAATTATGTGCAGAAGAATTCCTGTTCTGAAGCCTTTTAAATAGGATTCCTGCAAAAGAGCCTTTTCCCTGTGAATCTCCATTCAGCTCATCTTACAACTGAGCTACTTTACAAAAGGGGAAAGAAATCCCCCGGCTTCGTTTCAAGTTAGGGATTTTCAGACCTAGGCTTTGGTCTCTTTAATGAGAAAGAGCTAAGAGAGATGACATAATCATATATTAATGACACAATAAGCTACTTACTATCCTCTCTGACACTGGAACTTGGCTCTGGGGAGGCAGTCAAAGCATCATTTATTTGAAGGAGCAAAGGTGAGGCATTGCACTGGTATTTTTATGAATATTTCATAGCTTAGAGCAGTAACCTGTCTATTCCCCTTACAGATGCCTACTTACACTTTAAACAAAACACAGAGTGTAGCTATAAGCAGATGCACGTTTGTTTAGATTTTCCTTTGTACATCAGTAAGTTGACTGAAATTGCACAGGCAGAGTGTGAAAACATTGTACAGCGTAGAGGAAGGAGGGAGGAAAAGCGACCCTTGAGGGTTTAACAGCAATTTTCTCGTACCCTTCTCAAAACAGAGAAAAGCACGTAATCAAAAAAAAACGGTAACCAACCTCATCTGCTGCCTATGCCTTGCACCTGGGGCACATGCACTGTGGCAGTGGGACTGGTCCTGTGAAGTCCCACTGCAAGGTGCGCTGCTGCCGTGTGCTGCTGGAGGAGAAGAGCTGTCCTCCGGCATGCCGTGTAGGATACGCAAACAAGAAGCTTTGATTCCACAATGTCAAAGGCAATGGTAACATGTATGCCTCAAACAGCGATTGCCCTTTCTGTGACTCTTCCCATTTCATCTACTCAGCAGTTTCAAGGCCAGGCTGTTTCTTTGGAAGGTATTACTAGAATAATAATAATAAAAAAAAAAAATCCAAAGTCTTTCTCAATAGCATTTTACGTCTCGTATACTGGTGTTAACATCTAGCAGAGATCCTCAGAATTATCATTGATGGTGGCCTATGTATCAACTTTAAATTTTGTTTCCTGGCATTTTCTGGAGTTCTTCACAGTATAAAGTACTAGTGGCTCTGCAGTAAAAAGTGAAAATTGCGTGTAGTTTTTTGATATTAAGGTAATGACAACTTTCAGCAAATTTTTTATTTCTCAAATTTTCACGGCTAACAACCTTCAAAAGTAACAATATCCTGGTGTATTTTTTGATGTGCTTGTACTGTAAAAGGAAAGTAGGTAGCTCAGAGGACTAGCATCTAAATGCCACGTGTAGTAATTTGACACACAACTGCCATTAACAATAATGGGAATTGTATGTCTGATGATCCATCATGCAGAGCAAAGAAAATTCAACCCTGGGGGTTTACTGTGCAGTGTTCAAAAGTGCACGGCAAAATATGGAGACAAGTAAAGACTAAGAAGCTTGTTTCTCATTTTGTGCCCGTAAAGAGATTCTAAGAACAGCGGTTTTAAGTCTCATGAAAAATCCACATCTCTGTTTTGTTTTGTTGTTTGAGGGTCTCTTTTAATTGATACGATAAAATGAAGAGCTTCTAAGTTTGACTCTTGAAGTTCAGACTTGGAACCAGCTGCTTGGAACCAGGTGATTAAGAACTGTTCTTGCTCTCAACCTCAGGGCTAGGCGCTTACAGGGTCAAGAGCTTTGCTTGCTGGCTTGCTTCTCTCTTGAAATAAGCAGGCTAAGCTGTGTAAATGGCATGAAGGCCCAGAAAAGCCTTGGCCGTGCTCCTCTCCCTGGTGTTATTTGATGAGCTACCTCAGCATTGGAGTTCATTTAAAAAATTAAAATAAAACCACCGTTTTCATCTGAGTTCTTCCAGCCACCTTTAATTATTAATTTCTTGAAATCACAAACATAAAAATATTCTGGGATAATTTTGATGTTTGTTTAATCTTTTTGATGGATTTTTTTTTTCTTTTCATCAAAAAGAATACTGAGTTTCCTAACTAAATCTGGTTAGGACCCAGCTTGCAAAACTTGTCCCGCACACATCTGAACAGGGAGGCAACAAGTTCCCTATGAGAGAGGACGTCACTGGGAAAACTAGACAGTGCCTTGTGCACCAGGACAAAATCTGGGCTGAAGGAATTGGTTTCTAAAACCAAATGGACCACTGGATCCACTTCTCTGACTTCCCATATGGCACAGCCTTTAGAAGTTCAGCCTGTTCTTGGTTACTGACCCAGAAGTCCATTGTGTGGTGAAATTTTTTTCTCATTGATATTCTTATTTAAGGCACAGTCCTCTGAAAAGTCAAACTCTTGGCAAAAGGTCGACTTCTCTTTGCGCTCTGGGCTCTTATTTTCCATTCTTATTTCTCAGTCAGCGATGGAAACCAGGCACGAGTACAGGGTAAGTGTTGGACCTTAGCTTTAGGCATGTGTGCATGCTCTCTTTGACATACACAAGCTCAAAGGAGTTAAATTTGTAGGAGTCTGCTAAAAATGGTGGATTGGTAATTTGGGAGCTCAAATCGACTTTAAATTCCTTTGCTATTTGTGAGTAAGGGTGAAAAGAGAAAATGGGAGAAATCAATGTGAGCTTCAGCTCCAAAGTGGAGCCTGTAGATCTGGCAAGCAAAGATGCTTTTGAGTTGGAAACAGGGCACATCTGATACCGAGGTTTGAGAGAATAAACGCTGATCTCCTGTGTGTCACTTCTATCTTTGTGTTTTGTACTAAGTTGGAGTTCACCTTCCCTGAAGTTTTTTTTCCCTTCAAGCTTTCGTTTCTAGTCTATTTGCCACTACCTGGAAAAATAAATTACGTGGAAGATAAGCTGAAGGATTGCTCTTAGGCATAAGGCTTTCTTACGTCTGTTGTAGTTCCTCACCATGCCCCTTTGAAGGCATCTCTACAGTGTTGACACTTCAAGAGGAATAGAAGAGCAGCCATGGGATGCTGGCAGGGGAAGAGATTTCGTTCATTTACATTCCTTCTGTGGACAATTTCTTTTCTTTTTTTTTTCTGGAAAGTAGAATTGTCTCCTAAAGTGGGAAAAGCTCCATCATTTGGAACATTTAAGAACAGTGAATAAAGCATTAAAAATGAATGATCTGGCTCAGCACTAAGGCTTTTGTTGGGTTAGAGGCAGAGTATGGACAAAGTGGCCTAATAGCCTTTTTTCAGCTGTGGTTTTCATGGTCCAAAAATGCATTTCACTTAAATAATTCACTGCCCTGTGTTCCCAGTAAGCTCCCACCTCTCCCTGTCACAGCACGCACTTGTGCTCTGTTAATAAATGACATTACATTTGTTAAGTCATTTTACCACCAACACTCTCTTCTACTTTTTCTATATTTTTTTTTATGACCTAAGAAGTCCTTTGGAAAAAAATCTTGCTTTATCTTTTAGCTACGCGTGTCCCAGTGTTTTATAGCCACACCAACCGATAGAAGGATCAATATTTTTTAGTGGTATAAATGCAGGATCATGCACTTGGTTATATACCTAATTTGATCATGGCATGTTGGAGACTGCATGCAAATGACACAATTACAGCTTATGCAATTCAGTAGTCATTTGTCCATACAAGTTCCTCACTTGCCTGCACAATGGCACACGTGTGATATAGTACACTGTTGTTTATGCCCTGTCTAGGACAAATAAAGTTTAGTTGTTAATATTTGAGATCTGCATTTATTTCTTTTACTTTTTTTTTATTGCCACTTTCTGATTGACAGCTATTCAGAAAAGTGTTTCTCTGGGCTATGTTTATTTGTATTTTCCAGGTAGAAGTGTATACTGTATCTATTAAGACCTTGTGTTGTCTGTCACTTTCATTTCATTCGATAATGTACCTGTCGTTTGTGCTAAAACATGACTCCCATTTTTATGTGGGCTGTTTTTTCTCTTTCTTCCAACATCCCTTGAAAGTTAGCTTTTCTGAAATGACAGACTGCATCTTTAGAACCAGCCTTTAAATCTGCTCCAGCAATCAACTGCAGGTGCAATTTAGTGAGTACAACCAATTGCAGGAGGAAATTATAGAACTTAAAGATCAAGCATCTCCCTGATTTGTAAGCACAAATAGCAAGTATAAATGAAGTCGATGGGAACTGTAAGTGCTCCGAGTTTCTCAGTGTAAGGCTGTTGTTTGCACCCACAAATTAGATGATAAGAAATCAAATCCTACTATTCGTGGTGTCAGTTGATTGCGGGATTGATGCGGGAGCATGAGATGAAGTCCCTCTAAAAATATGACCCTTGAAGCTTACTTGTGCTTTTCCAATAAATGCAGGATTTGCCACGCACTGTTGGCTACTCTGTCTGATTTGACCTCTTCAGCAGTGGATGGTATCCCTTGCTACATATTTTAAAAAATTAAATTAAAAAATGGAGAAAAAACAAACCTGTAAGGCTGTGGGGATGCAGAGACGTTGCTTGCAGGAAGCTAAGTGGTGATTTTATAGCGTTCAGCCCCGTATATGCTGTTGCCCTACAGTAAATATCAATTGTGAGAGTTAGCTCTCCGGTTCTGAGACAAGACCTGGGCAAGAAGCTCTCCCTGTCCCATTCTCCTTCCTTTCCTCAGCACAGTTGGGTCTCTGGAGTACAAGTTCGTCAGGCAAAGGCTGTCTCCCATTACATCTCTGTATGTTTATGGTCCCCATCTTGGTGCAGCCAAGAGGCGACAGAAATTGCAGTGGATAAATCTCTATGTAATCTCTGTGCCTTCTGTGTTTCTTAAAAATAAAATATAAAATGTTTTATGCAGTCCCACTGTTGGGTTATAGGTTAAACTCAAACCCAGCCATATTTTTTTGTATCGTTTGAGCCTCTTACACTTCGAACTAAAAGGTAATCATTTACTACTGACTATCCAGAATTTTATATCTATATATATCTCAGGGGTTCCCTAATATACACTTAGTAGTTTGAACTCGACCATAATTACACCCTTATTATCTTCATAAGCTTTACTTATCTCATTATCAACTCCTTCCTATGTTGGAGGTCAGTAGTGTAACCCTTTTATTAGTCATTTAATCCTTTTACCCAGTAGCTCCATTCTCATTGATTCACTCACTGTATTTCTCTGCAGCTAATATTTCTGACACTTCAGACTAACCTCTCCCCTTGCCTTTTACTCTGTCCAAAGTAATCTCCACCCCTATAGATTCCGAGTTCATTACCGCCTGTTTTAGGCGTACTGGAGGTTGCCATTAAAATCTTTATGATTTTGGCTTTGGACTCGTGCACAGTTGTGTCACTGTGGGTTGCTGGGGGTGCCTGTCCTTAGCACAGGGTGTAACTGGGGGAGACTGTCATAATGTGTATTATTTGGAAACAGATACGGAAAGACTGCTGTGGTGATGACAATAAATAAAATGAGCCCGTTCTCATAACAGTAGCAAAACTACTCTGAAATTACTGTTCTTATAAAATAAATGAGCAAAAATACTGTGTTATATTAGATATCTTTGCTGCTGGATATTATTATTTTTTTTTTTAGGAATAGCATTTATTGATTTTACTCTCCCTTTGAGATATAATTAACATTTTGGAGGCTTTATTTTCTTATTCCCTTTCCATCATATTGTCATTCAGACATGATCCCTTTCGATGTGAATTCTTGTTCATATTTCTGACTGGGGTTGTTGCTGCAGACAAGAACTTCTGTTTTTTTGGTTTTGACAAAATCTTCCAACTACTTTCCCAAAGAAATTATTTCCTGTATGCTAACTTGAAGTATTATTAAATTATGATTTTTTTAATGAGACTCTTTAATTTTTCTTAATAAGGTGGCAGTTACTTTAGGCGTTCTGAGCGTATTTCAGCTTTTGGCAGTCTTAAGCATACAACTGAACACATGCTAAGTCTAGCAAGGATAGCTACACCAGCTGTGACCTTTTTGAACACTTATTTGGACCAAAGCAGTTTCAGTCACTTCTGATTGACTTAAAGCTTACTTGAATTTGCTTTCCGTAAACTTCAAATATCACCTTCCTGGTGCCGTGGTTAAACTTGGTAGTATATGTGTGTGTCATGAGTGGTTTTATCTTTTGATATTTGTTCCTCTTTATGATGTCTGGTGGCTTTGGGGAAGTTTTACAGCAGATTGGACCACACGTTCATTGCTGCTTTGGGCTCAGGTGGCCATAACAGGCTGTGAAAGGTGTGCCAGGAGGTGAGTGCTGGGGTCCTGCCCTTGAGCCAAGGAGGGATGGAGTCAACTCATGGTACTTCAGCAGCTCAGCAATTCCTGTTTTAATGCCGTGTGACTTGCCTCTTAGGAGAATAAAGGGAATATGAAAATGAATAGAAATGAAAATGCCTGTTTGGGTTGTTGTGTGGTATGGTTTTTGGTTTGTTTTGTTTTTTTTTTGGGGGGGGAGTGGGGTGTTTTTTTTTTAAATCAGGATGTTATTGGTGTTGCTGAGAGTGTCCTTTAATCTAGAGTGGAATTTTGGATCTACTTAATGGTTTTTATCATCTGTTATGCTACATGTTTGGCTCTGTTTTGTTATTGAAGGGCAGCTGCTTGATTAAGGTAGCTTTATTCAAGAACAAATGTCCTACAATGTATTTAACAGAATTTTTACTTCTGCTATAGAGGTACACCCCTGAGTCTGCATGCTGGATATTAGGATTAGTTAATGTAGCGTTATCATTAATTAAATCTAATAAATGAAAGATCAGTGCAGACTTACCAGAAAGTGCACGAGAACAATTTTTTGTTATTTATGAGTACTTCCTTTTTATAATTCGTATGCTCACCAGAGATATATATAATTCTATTCTATTATTTTCACCTTTAGAGGTCCTTCCTTGCACTAGATAACTTTTTTTTGGCTTCTGTGCTACAGGGCAGGCAGAGTTGGCAGCATTCATTTACTGCAGTTGGTTGCTTTCCACTAAACAATTTCACTGTTGACCCAACAATATGTTTGTTTCTATCCGAAGGGTACTCTTACTGTGAAATCCAAGTAACTGTCATAGTGGAGACGCATAACTTTAGGCTGCTGAAAAGATCCCGGGTTTCAAAGGGCTTTGCAGCCTCTCAGAGGCCCTTGCAGAAAGCTACGGTTGAGCCCACCCCATGGTTTCCATCACTGTTGTTCTGGTGTTGAATAGAGCTGGGTTTTGTGGGAATGAGTTTCTTCCAAAGAAAGTAAACAGAGGTAATCCTGTTGTTGGGTAAACTCTACCTAAGAGGATTAAAGAGGTGATGTTTGTATCCTCTCTCTGATCATTCACTTTTGCTTAAGACTAGAGAGGGGGCTATGTTACTCTGAATGCACCAGTCTTATATTTGTGTCTAACTGGGACTGGGCAAGTGAGATCCTGCCCTTCAGAAATCCATTTTGGGGACATCTGTGACTACCAGACGGGCTCTTGCAGCATCAGTATGGCTTGGTTACATTAGGAAATAGCGCAGCCCAACTGGAGCAGATTTACAGAGTAAAGCAGTTACTGTTTAGGACAGTATTAATTTCAAGAGGTTTTGCTCCCAGATGGCTCTCATCTGGCCCTGTTGACTGAATGTCCATTAGTGCTGGGAGTACGCCGCGTGCCTCTGGAGCACATCTTCCAGGGTTGTTTCATCCCAACATTTACATCCACGAGGAGCGCTCTGTGGTGTGTACCAAATCAGCGTGGGGATGATCAAGAGGTGTAGTTCAACAGTGCTCTGCTGATCTGCAATAAAGCACTAACGCAGAGGCACGCTCTTTGTTTTTGCAGCAGAAACAAAGCTTAGAAAGTGCTTTTGAAACAACTCCCAGTCTATACATATCCATCTCACCAAAAACCTTCTCTCTCTATCTCAGTTAAGTCATTTGTGTTCAAGTCCAACCTACCTAATACCAGGACCACCTGTCTCCTGTTACGCCTTGCTGATATTTTTTTTGTCTTTGAGTTCCCTGGCTGTGAGCTTGGCCAGAGCTAGTTCTGGTGCTCGGCAGGGGCTTGAGGTGGAGTCTGATCCAATTACCCAGGCCTTGTCTCTGAACAGCCCTTAAGTGGTTGCTGAAGGATGGTTCATCTTAAATCATTCCTTCTGTCAGCTTTTTTGCTCTACACCAGACTGTTGTTTGTTTAAACCCATATAGTCACATATAAAATGCTGACAGCACGTACTCAACATACCGGTAATAAAGAGGGCATCCTTTCAACAGCTTGTCCTCTTCAGCAATCCTTATTTTTGTGTATTGCTGAAATCTTGCAGGTAAAGATTTTGCTTGCAGGGAGACATTAGGCTGAACGTTCCTGTAAATCCCAGTCTAACTATGCATTTGGCATAATCATGTCGTTTTAAAAGATGGTAAAAGCAAATAGATGGGATGTAATAGCCCATTAGCTAATAACGCATGCTCCACTGAGCTGGATTCGTTTTCCATGCAGGTTATATACAGTGCTATAGATACTGGGGCCAAGTCCTTCCCTGGTCACACCATATTAACACAGAGCTGGACTCTGCTGGATCCCATATGTGGGAGTGGGACATGAAGACACGGCAATGCCCAGAAGATGTGTGAACCCTGCAGCAGCCACCCTGCTGTAGGCAGTTTGACCCAGCAATGCCACACGTAAAATAGTGGCATGGTAAAGGCTCCGAGCAAAACTGCTTTTCACACTTGAGCAAAACAAATGCCCAGCATGAAGCAAATTACTTCAGGAACGCGATGCAGACAGGTTTGCGCTCAAACAGGTTTGCACTTTGCAGTACAAAGACCAAATGCTGCATTGATTTAGAGGACCTGGAAACAAAAGAGGGTGGGGTTTTTGGTTGGTCTTGGGGGGTTTTTTTTCCCCTTTCAGGAGCATTTTCAGCATCCGTAATGAGTGTCACCCAATGTGCGGCATGTTTCAAGGTCTCTGTCTCTGACCCATCTCCCACTGGGAAGATATAGAGAAGAAAGCCCAAAAACTTCAGTGCTAGCTTCCACATACAACACTTTCCAAGTTTCAACAGTGTTTTAAAGTAAGCTTTCCCCCCTACAAGGTCTGACCTGCAGAGTATCTGCTGCGGGGCTGTCACAAGGCGAGCACCAGGAGTGGCATCACCCTGTACCCAGAAGATGTGGTGGAGGCTTGAGAGTTTCCTAGAAGTTAGTGTTACGAGACGTAATATCCTGAAAATCTTTCTCGCAGATATATCTTGGGATAGATTCCCAAGAGGTTTCGTTGTGGTTTTTTGGTTTTTGGGTTTTTTGGAGAGAAACCAGGGTTCATTCTTTTAGGCTATAAATTCTTCAGTGCAAGGATTGTTTTCTTTTATGTCTCAAATGCACCTTGTGCCACTGTAGGCTCAGTCCAAGCTGAGTAATATATTACCATATGAAAACATCATTTACATTCAATCAAGGTTCCTTTTATTCTCTCTCAGAAAATTCAGACATCTGAAAACCAGATAGGGTAAATCACACGATACTGATTATCTGAAGGCCACCAGCTATGGAGTAGCCAAAACCCAGCGCTCTGCCCCATGACATCCCACCTACCTACAATTCATGATCCTTCAGGGGTACAAAGGTGCTACAGAGTTGACACATATCAGAGTTTAGCTGGGAAATATGGCCACATGCAAAATCAAGGCAAAAACCACACAGAACATCTGGTGAGGGGAAAAAATACAGTGAGGAAATTTCTAAGGTACAAGTCCTGATGATCTTGTGAATTCCTGTAGTCTGCATAGCATTAAGGATCATTAAAATTGAAAACACTCTGCCATTACAGTCAGGAGAGGAATCTATACCACTTATATGATAATCCTATGAAGGTACATAGAGGTTCATGAAATATGGATGTGCTTATATGCAACATAGTCTAACAAATTTGTGATGCTAAGTAAAGTAACTACCTGCAAAACACACATTCCTTCAAAAACATTCAAGTGGTGAAAGCTTAATTCGATTTACCATATGTTGGCACTTTATTATTTTCCTGTTACTGCGGCATTTTGTTGTGCTTGTTATGTAGAAATTCTGGCATTGGGTCTTCTAATATTTATATTGATAGATGGGAGGTCATTGAGGTTCAGCTCTGGGTCATTCTCTGCTTCTCCCTTTTCTTGCAGCTATCTTTTGTGTTAGATTCCTGTTTAAATCTTGGATTCTCTACTTTAGAAACTGCGACTAAATTATGCATGCATAGTCTATATTTGAACATGCATCACACGTGCAGATTATGTGGGATTATTACTATTTGATAATTACATTTTCACAGTTTAATGATTTTACATGCTCATAGACATCAACAGCCACATATACAACCCAGTGTCCAAATAAACAGAAAATTAATTTCTGTTGCAAAGAGTTTACAAACTAGGGCTACACACGTTTAGCTTTGCACACTGTAGATTTCAGTGAAACCACTTCCAGCATGTGAAGGTTAGCGTGGGTATAAACCTATATGGGTCTGCAGCCTAGAGACTAAATGCACTAAATGAAAGGAGGTGGTGATTGTAATGAGAAAATAAAAAAATACATCCTGAACTCACAGAGGGTTAGGGCAAAGATTAAGACACTCTGGATTTATCATTTTAATAGGAGTTTATATGGCTGAGTTATGGCTTCAGGTTGCAACTGTTGTGAGTTGTCAAGTAAGCATTCAAATTCACTGAAAGAACCCAGATAAAATGTACTTTATTAGAAAATGAACTGTAGGAGATTTAATAAAAATAACGGTGCTTTAGCTATAAAAGACTTCTCTGTTTCTCCTTGGTACTATATAATTGCTTTAAAGTGTCACGTTTTTGGAAAGGAAAGAAATACGATTTGAGTGATCAAGAGAGAACCGGACAGCCCCTGCTGTGTCGGTGGACCAGACCCAAGGCACGCCAAGCGCTGCCGCTGGCATCCCCAGCCGTTGGCTCGCTTCCCTCAGCAGCAGGAGCTGCAGCTCTAGGATGAATTTACGATCCAGCCTCTGCTTAGTTCAACAGGCCAACATTGCAAATGTTTAACACAAAATGCTGCTTGTCCACCTGAATGTCCCGAGTATGGGGTATGACACAGGCTGGAAGGTCAGTCTTGTGGGGAGTCAATGCATTTTTAGGAATTAAGCTTCAGCACTATTTCAAGATACTTCCCCCAGCAGAGGCTTTCTGTAGCACAGCTTGCAGTCATTGGGCTGCCCTGTGGATTTGGGAATGCTTAAAAAAGTTATGGTGAAGCCCCTGGCTCTTCCAGTTGCCCAGGGGATTTGATGCATGGGGAGTTAGTAATAGATGGACCCCATGGGATGCTCAGCCTTGCTTTTGCTAATGCTTCTTTTCATTGCCAACAGGTGACATATTAAAGCTTTCAAATATTGTATCTCATTCTCAGTGTGGAGAGTTTGTTAGAAGTGTCTGTTGGAGGACTAAACCCAAATCTCCTGTTGCTCCACCAGAACCCTGGGGCCAAGCCTTGCCCTAGCAGAGGGTGGTGTGTAATTGCACAGACAAGAACTGACAAAGGCATATCAAAGATAAACTCTGTTCCTGCAGTTTGATACACTTATAAACACTTTTTTTTCATTTCTTGCAGCATTTAGGACAAGTGTCTAACAGTCTATTTTTTCTTGGGTTTATTTTTTGAAGTCTGTTTCTCCCCAGGAAGTTGAACAGATGAGCAGGAGTTTGATATTATCTACCCCTTGCTGTGGAAAATGTCAAAGGCATGCCACGACAAATGCCACTGCTCTCCTGTTTCATAGGCAAGTGCATCAGTTGCCAGTCACACACAAACTGGTGGTGTATATTACCAGGGAAGCAAAGCTGGCTTTTACCCAAATCGGCATTTGTGGAAGAAAAAAATGCCTGTGCATTCCTTTGTGGCAGAAATGAAAACCCAGATCAATGACTTACTCTTTTTAAGTCTTATGTGCAAGGTAAAAGTACTCTTTCACTCTGTGATAATGTCAAGTGGAAAGAAATATACACCTAGTGAGGTCACGGTCAGTTCAGGAAAAATATGTTAAAGAATAAATTGCCTGCCTTCTCTCTGTGTGTAGTCATAGGGGGTGGCCTTTTTTGTAAAAAAAAAAAAAAGAAATTAAATGGAAGATTACTGTATCTGGATTAAATGTAATGAAAATTAAAAATTATGGGAAACTTTATCTATTTATTTTTAATGAATGTGACATTTTTACTCTTTCCTTCCTGGCTGTTGAAGCTCTTTGGTGAAGGCAAACTCCTGGCTTGCTTGACACATTGATTTAAGTGTTGTCAGCTGCATTTTGCAGCACAGCCCCATAGGTTTCCTAGTATTTACGACAGCATGAGGGTGA
This sequence comes from Cariama cristata, assembly GCF_000690535.1. Lineage (NCBI taxonomy): Eukaryota > Metazoa > Chordata > Aves > Cariamiformes > Cariamidae > Cariama > Cariama cristata. Next base: position 4,548 of record NW_009621151.1, on the reverse strand, counting down.
GATATTCATGGAGCCACTATGGAGAGACTGGAAACCAGGGGACACTGTATTCTGGAGGGGGATTTCCCGGCTCAGACATCTGCCAGGAGATGAGTGCAGTTGCCCATGGGTTATGAATGGTAGTTTCTTATCTGGGAAAACCAAGAAATCGTCCTGAAGTTGTGAACTGTGTGAGAACCAGATTCATATCCAGATCTTCCAGAGCTTTAACCACAGCAAAGAGCTGGTGGAGAACCATGAGGTACAGCTCTTGCTCCAGAGCCAAGGCCAGGGAAGAGTCATCCACTGCCTTTGCCCTCTGTAACACAGATGACCATGGCATGGGGCTGCCTTGGGCAGCGTTTGCCACCTTGGGTGGCCCCATCAGAAGCAGTGAGATGTAGCGAGGATGCCGCTGGATGCTGCTGATCCCATACGCGCAGAGCAGCATGTGCAGCTTGAGGTGGCAGCTGCTCCAAAAGCTCCCTAAAGGCTGACTTGCCCTCCCCTGGCTATTATTTTAGTTCATGAAGAATGAGGAAATATGAGAACAAATGAGGTAATAATGTTTTGAACAAGTAGATAACAGTAACCAGTAATCCTGAACCTTCGGTCCCTGACAAAGTAACATAAGAAATACTGAGATGATAAAATTCGCAAGTACCTTGAAACCCATATAAAGAGTAGAAGATCTCAACTCTCACATTTAGGATAGCTTTTACAAGTCTCAGATTCAGAGCCTGAATTTCTAATTTTGCTGCCTTTTAGCTTGACTACCTGGTAGGGCAACTGCAAAATAACTCATGATACCGGCTTCAGAGGTAGCAACTGACTTTCTAATGTTCTGCAGTGACTTTCTGTGTGGACGGTTCTTCTGTGCTGAACACTTTTTCATTTAAATTGGTCTGTTTCCAGAGTGAACTGAGAAAGTCAGAAGCTATTTGGGGGGGAGAATCTCAACTTGGAACGTCCATAGCCGAGGATTTGCTCAAGAACAGCTTTTCTGTTTTGACATCACATCCATCCATAATCTGAATTTACTGTCCCATCTAAACAAGAACAGCTTCTTAATAAGAGTTTCTATATTAAGTAGAAAGTTCTTTATCCTTTTATAGGTAAACCCTGATCTTGCCTTTAGTTTGCATATCCCTGTATTTAATTTAAACTTTTAAATAACTTATTAAAATTACCATTGGGCAAGATCTCCCTCTTGGTTCTGGCACATAACACAATATTCCAGTTTGGAGATCCTAACTGCTGCTCTGACATATATAATAGGTAATAGGTGGCTGAGATGAACACTTTGCTTTCTGCGTGTAGATCTGTTCCTCCAGCCTTGTGCACCCAAGGTTGAAATTTGGATCCTTCAGAGAGGAGATTTGCCAAACCATTGTTAGCTTGATTGCCTCTTTATTAAAATTACAAAACTGGTCATTAGAGAAAAGGCAGTACGTATAATCTGTCTACATTTTATAACAGGCCAGCTCCAGAGCCTCACAAAATCCTACTTGGAAAAGAAGCAGAAAGGGAGCTGGCTGTGGGCATGATCACATGGAGTCCGTACTGGCTGAAGGACAAACAGTGGTGTACAAATTTGGAGAGAAATAGTCATTAGGGGTACTTTGGGGATTGGTGTTAAGGCTCGTTTTATTTAATGAACTGAAAGATGGGGTAAACAGCAGGTTAATGCAAGGTTTTTCTGAGTTGTGAAGGGTTGCACCACTTTGGAAAAAAAGAATAAATGGAGGGGGGAAAAAAAAGGGAAGAGAGAGAAGCCTGGCTAACACAGTAAAATTCAGGCTGTCATAATACACAGTTAAAACAACTGCAAAAGAAATAATCTAAGAGGCAGATAATCAGTTGTGGGAAGAAAAGGGATTTAGGAAGCTTTAATGACTTCAGGCAATTGTGGAAAGCACAATGAGCATAACATTGCCATGCAGAGCAGCGGCACAGAAAAGACACCCCGGTTTAGTGCTCTACGTGTAAGTGTCACAGGTAAATGTCTCCTTAATGCCACAGAAGAGGGCACCATTAAAATATTGAGGGCATCTTGTCCTGAAAGCTGGAATTTTCATAAATGCTCTGTGTTTGCCAAAACCTGCTTCCAGTGAGGATCCCCAGGAGTTTTGCCATTGATTTCAATGGGAGTAGATTTGGGCCGTTGCTGAGACCTTTCTAAAATTGACCCTTAAAATACAAAAGACACTGACAAGTTAATTTGGCCTCAGAGGTAGGCAGCCAGAATGATTAGAGAGATTCATTTAAAAGACAATATTAAAATAATTGAGTACATGTTGGCTGCACGGATGTTTGGCTAGATAATTGACTAAGCATCCGTTATCTGTGGGTAGCACCAAAAACTGCAATGCTAAACATGGATCAGGAAGGTCTACAGGGGGAACATCTGGAGTGAAAAACCACTAAGCGAAATAAAGGTTGAAATGCAAAGTCCTTTCTCTGGATGAAGGTCAGCTGAGGACTATTCTTCAAAAAGAAGTGCTAGGTTTTAAAATACGGTGAACACAGCACATGAGATTATAATAAGCAGTGTCTAAGTGGACTGTTTCTTTTCTGGTCTCAATTATTCCATAAAAATTAATTAGATATATATTTGTGAACAGGAGTTAGAATGTATTTTGCCTGACAGCAAACATTTCTCATCCCAGATGCAAAGCAATAATTTCCCTTTTTCTTGCATCTTTCTGAGTGTTTACACTTCTCTAAATCCCTGCTGTTATTCTGCCATGATAAGAGTTTAAGAAGACATTATAGGCTCAGTTTCTTTTATGAAGTGGTGACAGGAGTGTGCAAAGACACCCTCAAGTCTGCAAAGAGCACTCGGTTGGTAGCTCCGTGTTAGTGTTCACGGGTGGAGAATATTGGACTGATCTCTCTCTGACAGATTTCCTCTAAAGAGATAATATCCTTCAGGGAAAATAGGTATGATTTGTCAGTACAGCTGGAAACACTATTTAGGAGAATCTGAATGCAGGTGTTTGATTTAGTCATCTGGAGTCCGCTAATGGACACACTGTTAAATACGGCATTTTACATTTCACTGCAAACTGCACCGCGCTGCTGAAAACTTTTCAGGGCTGATTGTCATTAATGCCCACCGGTATGAAAGGGCTCTGCAGAAAATGATGGTCTTCGTGACATGAGATGAATGGTGTAAAACGATGTCAGATATTGCTTCCATCAAACCCGTCACGTACAGGCTATTTGAGGACATCAGAGGGTAAATTCCTGGGTTTCATCAAGAACCGAACTAGGGTGGTATGATACTGAAACATTGAAAATTGTTAAATCCAAGTCAAGGGGAATTTCAGATGTCTTGTTCTTGAGATATCTACTTTTGGTTTATAATATATCCTTATTTGATGTTACATATTTCATATCCTCACCCCAACCCAAATATAGAGAAATTTGCAATGCAAAGAAGGTCACTGTGTTACTACAAATGAAAAAATCACTACTGCATTTGTTAGCCTTAATCTATGATCTCGTCTGCAAAATATTTTATTCATAAATGTGTATCTGCAAATCTAAAGGTAGCAGCTACATAAAATATAATAACAAACAGCTATACAGAAACACTGGAGGATAAAGAGGTGAAATAAATCTTTTCACTGATATTCTGAATTAAAAAAACATTTTTCAATCAGTTTTTATAAATAAATATCTTGGCAGTGAGGCAAGCAACGGATTTAATGGGCTTGATGTATTTCAATGGTGATGCAGTAAGTTTGGGTACGAGGAAGGAGACATCTGACTATGATTCAATATTGCCATCCTCAAGCACTCAAGATTTTGATTTCACTCAAAAAAAATATTTGCAACTTCTTTTTTTAAAAAAATAAAAAGAAGTAGACAATGTTATTTACCTAATGGGTTTTGAGACTTCAGGGTTACATTCAACACCACCTATCATCTTTGTGTGATATTAACCACATGCTGATATCCTTTGCTAATTCTTATGTTCTTTCCTAATTTTTCTCAGTATTGGACAGTGGAGAGGAAAAAAAAGCTCAAATAGTCAGATGTATGCTCTTGCCAGAAAGCTGTCAAAATGGAAGACTAATAGCAAAATGTGAAAACAGCAGCTAGGGAAAAATCGTTCACAAACTATGAAAGACAGAGCAGGGGCAGACCACAGGCCATAGAGATACTTGACACAGGGACTGGTTTGTGCTGTTTGGGAAGGGAGGGATTTATGTGCTCCGGGTGAAATCCCTATGCGTCTGGGCCATGGAGGACTAGAGCTACAGTGCCAATGCTCAGTCACCACCATGCATCGGTCTAGAAAGTGAATGGCAAATGCACGATGATTTTACAAGGATTTTAGCACAGCACTATAGCAATACATACTTCTGTTGGTAGGAACTGATGTCTAAATACCACAGTAGACTTCTGTTCTTTGCAGTCTTTGAGTAATGTTTAACACTGACTTGTATGTGCAAAAGTTACGCTTTATTATAAGTCCTAAACATTTGGAAACTAAACCTAATATAGGGTGCATCTTAAAATTATTATTTTTTTAATTTTAATTTTTTTAATTTTTTTAAT
>NW_009621150.1:0-6161 GCF_000690535.1 Cariama cristata | reverse complement strand
GACTTGGACAAGCCCTGCTCAGCAACAACCGAACCGTCGGTGTGGTATCAATGTTATTCTCACACTAAATCCAAAACAAAGCACTGTGCCAGCTACTGCGAAGAAAATTAAGTCTATCCCAGCCGAAAACAGGACACTCAGGAAGTATCACTACATGAAACAATATGAAAGCTCTAAAAATGATTTGTACTAATATGACTAATTTACAGTTTGATTCTGTGGTATTCAAATGATCTTACAGTAACCATCTGGGACTGCACCGTTGAATTATGCATAAAGAATCCTTTCAACAAATTCTGATGAAATAAACTTAGATACCAAACGAAAATGTCTCCAAGTGATTTCTCAACAATACAGAGCAGCTGGAGGAAAAAAAAAAAAATTAAAAAACCAAAACAAAACCGAGGGAAGGAGCCATGTGGTTAAAACCTCACTGCTGTTCTCCAGAAACGTGGGGATTTTAAGACCTCTCCTCTGAAACTGAAGGCAGTAGTGGGTGCCACACAAAAGGACAAGCAGAGGGAGAACCATTTGTGCTTAGAGTTAGTTCTGAACCATTTAATGGGTGTTCCAATGAAACGGGAAACTGAGGCTGTCTATGAATCATAATACAGAAACCTGAAGAGCTCTGCAGTCACAAACGTATGAACAATGGGGCTATTAAGCAGAGGAAAATAATAGCGGGAATATGGGTTATGACTTGACTGCACAACACAATTCCATTTAGAGACACCCAGCTTAATTGGTAAGCTCTGCTTGCTCTAAAGCAGGGTACACTAAGTCCGAGCTGAATGCTAATCCAGCTATATAATTTCTGGTATCTGAGCTAGTCTGGAAAATCCACCGCAGCAACACGCTGTTCTGTGCAGACTTGCCAATCCAAGATTTTATGAATTATCTAACAGGGAGATGTCAGTCTCATGAGTCCCTGATGAGAAACCAGATGAAGGACAGGATAGGAACTGAGCCCTTGTACAGAAAATACTAAAATTTCAGAATAATTATGCCAGCAGTAGTTTTTGTTGAAGTCAGTCTCTGTAAGTGATACAGGGCTGGAAGGAAGAGTAGTTGGTCAAATGTTCTGAAAATAAGGTTCCCCGGGGGGGGAGTGAGTACTTTTACAGATTTCCTTCTCTTTGTTTTCAATTAGATTTTGTTTGGATTGCTAAAATTATTCTTTTAGCTACAAAAACATCTCCCTCAAGCACTTTTCTTCAAGAGTAACCTGGAAAGCTCACACCTTGATAATTGTTTTGCAGCATTACTGATGGCTGAAATACAAGGAAAACCATAAAGGCACTTTACAGCGCCGGACGCAGAAGACCACTATAACAGATACATGAAGTCTAACAGTGCACCTGAAGTGCACTTTGCAGAAATGCACTTAAGATGAAACAGTAAATGAACTTATTTTAAAGATGAACTTAGGAAGAATATTTATTTACCATAAAGTCACTCATGCCCTATATTCTGAATACCTAATCTTGGTATCTGAATTCTTGATCTGTTTTGCCTCCTACCTTGTAAACTACTAACAGGCAGTTCAGGCTGAAGTATACTGAATGAGAATACAACTTGCGTTATCTGTTTTAGGTGATCACAAATAATTAAGTCTTTGTCTATGCTCAAATGTCTAAATTTCTTACCTATTAAGTAAATCAAACTCCAAATAATTATCATAAGAAATACATAGATATGGAAAGTTATCCTTTCACACAACATTTTTAAAATAATTGTCATTTCACCTTCAAGCGAAGGTTTTAGCTATATTCAAATCTTCATACTGATCTTACTCCAACATTTAAATTAAGAGTAGATGGGTTCAGATCTTTAAAAAAGTTGTCTTCAATCAGTAAAATGAATTGATGTTTGGTTTAGGCATTACCGTTCCCTCAACACTGCGTAACCTCAGCTATCAATATGACAGCTGGCCTCGCTACCTTCTCCGGCCTAGCATCTTCCTCTTTGATCACCTTGCAGCACAGATGGCCAGGAAGGAAGGATGTTAGCCTGCTGTTAGGAGCAGTTGTGTCCTTAGTTGGACTTTCTGTCTTCTAGGGACAGTTCACGGTCTTTTTCATTACTATTCTTATGATTGCAATGAAGATTGAAAAAAAGTTGCTTATCACAGTAATTTGAAAGTCCTGAGAAGCAAAGCTGTTTCAAGTGCTGAATCAATTATCTCTTTAAATGAGTATTTATTATTAGATGGAGGTTTCCCCTTTTGTTTACAGATATTTGGATTTGGGCAGGATTGATAGCCACAAAACACTCACCTGTATCGGATACACATAAATGTGATTTATTTATTTACTGTAGGAATGCAGGTTGCCCAGAGAAGCTGTGGCTGCCCCATCCCTGGGAGTGTTCAAGGCCAGGCTGGATGGGGCTGTGAGCAACCTGGTCTGGTGGGAGGTGTCCCTGCCCCGGGCAGGGGGGCTGGAACGAGGGGGTGGTCTTTAAGGTCCCTTCCAACCCAAACCATTCTATGGGTCTATGAAAGTGTTTTGCAGTATCTCCTTCTTTAAGGTTTGAGGTAGATTGAAATTCTCAGACCTACAACTCAGAAATCTGCATTTGACTAACAAAAGCCTGCTGAGGAAATTTCAAGTCTACAGTTACAGAATATTCCCAGTGCCTTCACGGAGGGGAAGACACTAGCTGCTCTCAAAGGAGCATTTAAGAAGCTAAGCCTTCTCCTAAGACTTATCCTGTCCTCAATTACTATTGCAAAGAACCTTTTTTCATGTTGAAGTACTGTAAAGCTTATGATGAGATAATTTTGATAACATCATTAGCCTGCCAAGTCATTCTCTCCTTCAGGAGGTATGAGAGATGCAGGCAGCCCTGGTTTGAGGGATATCTCCAGGTGAGACAAGCGTGTATTGCTGACAGAACTGTATGTGACGAAACTGAGCTCTGGTGCCTCATGTCAGGGACCTTCACAGCCGTTTTCGACTGCAGATGGTGTGCAGGGTACCACTCAGCGAATGGTGCACCTCCTACTCGGCAAGAGCTTCCAGAGGATTTCTGGGCACAATTTGAGATACAGCCTTTTTACTTAGAAATCCTCATGCACAACCTGTAACAGAGGTAATGTAACAGAGGCAAGTAGCATTCCCATTTATTTTTAGCGTTCAATACAGGGACCAAGGTGACATGGCTAGTAGAAAAAAAAAAGTGCAGAAACTGAAATTCCAAAACCAAAGTAGGAGTTGAAGTTAACTGTAGTTACAAGAAATTATCTCTTAGATTATCTCTGCCCAAGAACTCTGGAACGTATCATTGCAGATTTAGTAGGAAATATTTTTAGTAAATCAAACAGAGGTTAGTACTATATGACTGGGAAAAAGTGACCTGAGCAAATACAGATCCTTTGTGCAACATCAATAGTGTGCAAGGTTTTAGAAAGTAAAGACATGAAAGAAAATGCAAAACGAGTTAAAATACAACAAAATACGCAGTCAACCTAATATCTTCTGTTGAAAAATTATCTTCCAGAGAAAGGAAGTGGCATAAATCTCATCTCCTGAAGTTTAGAAACACTGACCACATTGAAAACTATCAGTTAAGCAGGAAAAGATGGCAATTGTTACAATAATGGTAGATACAGAACCAGCTCTATGGCAGATAATAATAAGAAGCTAATGAGAGTTCACCGAAGACATGACTTGAAACCACAGGGACAGCCAAGGAATCAACAGCCTATCCTCTAAGCAGAGACTAAGAGAAACTGGCCTCTTTAGCCAAGAAGAATGAAAGAAAAGATAGCAGAGAAGCAGAAGATAGCAGAAGAGATTATTCTTTGTAAATCTATTAGATGAAAGAGGACAGGAAAAGAAGAAGTCCTATTTAATCTATTAGATCCTGTGGGCACAAAAATATATAGGTTTAAATTATCCCAGAATAAATTGAGCCTAGAATGGGGGAAAATTAATCATAAAAGCAACAAGGTTCTCAGGCCATCCTCCAAAAGGAGATGCAAGCAGAGAAAAGTGTCAGCTTTGGAGAGGGATGAGCTTTCTTCCACAAAAGGCTCTCACAGCCCATGACATCAGAGCACTGCTCTCTTCCAGGACATCCCTTCCAGCTCCTCTGTGCACAGCCAAGCCCTCGGAATCACTTGGGACATCTAAGCTGGCAGTGTCTAAATTTGTGTATCTGGAAAATGGCAGCTGGGGAGGGGTGGGGAGAAGCTCTCAGCTCTGAAAGTCGTATCTGCCCTCTTACCTGAGAGCAACTGAGTTTACTGGCCTGTGGGGCATGTTACCAGGTCACGGTATTCGCTCCTAATTTCTCCGACAGTACTGGATAGAATGAAGTGATCTTGTATTTATGGTTGGGAATACTTTTGCATTCTCAATATAGTGTCAAAAAAGCTTTATTTTAAAGAAAGCTCACTCATGCATCTTAGATTTGCTAAACGTATGGGTCTAAACAAAAAATGAATGGGTACATTAAGTCAAAAATTGTTTTAGTGTATCCTCCTAAACCAGAAGCTCACTCTGTTGTTCAGTCAGCCGGCAGGGAATTTCAGCGTTGATGATGATGATTTTGTTCTGTTTGCTTGCACTCAGGCATACCACAAGACTGCCCAGTTTAAGGTAGAAATCCAAAACACATCCATTTTGCCTTGCAGCCAGACATAGCACAGGACTGTCTGATTTAAGGCAGGGAGCAAAATATTTTGTAATAGCTGTTTGTTTGGTATAGTTGCATAATAGTATCAAATCTAGAATAAAGGTACTCAATCGGCAACTATTAGAAGGAATCACATAATCAGGAACCAGCCTGCAGATACGTAACAGCCACCTGAACGAAGAGACCAGACCTGTGAGGAGAGGAGAGAAGAGGACGTTTGACTTTGGACCAGACTGGTCCTGACCTATGGAGAAGTGTATATAAACTCCAGCAGTACCCAGTGGCGCTTGGGGCAGACAGAAGAAGCCCTCTTCAGTTCCGGCTTCTGTCTTTGAAGAGCTCTCGAGTCCGGCCATGTCAGCCTCGGAGACCAAACCATCAAAGACCGTGGCCATCAGGGTCAGCCAGGCAGCATCAAATTTACAGTATCTTACACCCAGGGCTTGACTGGCACATGTGATTAATACTTGATGTTTAGTTGTCACAGTACTTGAGTAAAAAATGACTTGCTTGAAGTATGCAGACTTGCCTGGTGTCTCAGAAAACTCTCTTCACAGCAGTTCCCAATCCCCTAATAATGGCAGTCGCAACACCCCAGTACCAACCCCAGAATCGTAGTCCTAGAAACAGAGCCTGCAGTACCTCTTAGCAGGACATGGTGTTGCCATAACACTGAAGCAGCTGAAAGATTGTCCATTTTTAATATTTCATTAGCAAACTAGAGTTCTTTAAGATATTTTTGGAAGAGGACAGTAATGAAAGGCAGAGAGGACATAAAGGCAACTACAATTTCCTTCCTCCCCATTAGCACCATCTGATAGGGACATATGGCCACGTTATGCGGTGTGGTTTCAGAGACAAGCTGCACAGTGCCTCCTCATCATCCTCACTTGACTCAGATCAGCATGTAGCAACCTCTGAACTTTCATAGGAGAAAATACTGAGAAGTTCAGTTGAAAAAATAACACGGGAACATTAGAGACTGTCATTATTAGCCAACCAAAAAGGCTGGTCAGCTTCACAGTACTGGAGAAGAGCATGCACGAGGGCTGCAAAGGCTTTGAAAGCAAGGACAGGCAGCTCATGTTTGATGCTTGGCAAGAGAGAGGAATCAAGAACAGCCTAGAGCAGGGCAACCTTACTCTAGTGGCAAGTCAGGAAGACCATTTGCACAACAGCATCTAGGTCAGTATCAGCAGGGCAAGACTGGAAATACAAAAGCACAGAAGAGAAGGCTGTAATGACAGAAAATTCCATTTATGCAACAAGATAAAGTCAGAGGCAGCCATATGGCAGAGCACAAGGATCAAGAAGAGTTCCCATCCTGCCCATAAAAGACCATTTACATTTACAGAAACGTATACAGCCTTTAGACCAGCTGGATGCTGTCTGTCTTTCCATCTTGGAAACATACAGTGCTTAGACTGTGTCCAACTATTACAGCCCTCTGCCTCAAAAGCAGGACTTGATCCCCAGTCTAAATCGAATAGGATAGGATAGACTATTTCAGTCAGAAGGGC
>NW_009621149.1:0-20856 GCF_000690535.1 Cariama cristata | reverse complement strand
AAATAGTTCTGTTTCAGCCAAACCAGGGCTGATGCAGCCCACATACAGACAGCAATTCTTCATGCTCAAGAAAAGCACCTTCCACGATAATACCAGAACTGGTCTCACCTCGAAACTTCAGCAGTCACGCTGTCTTTTAAACAATCAGACTGTTTAAAACTCAGGGTAAAGAAGATTTTAAAGGATTTCACTTTGTAAAGAAAAAGCCCGAGACGTTTCAGACCGACTGCAGAGTCCCACGTGCTCCTGGCCACACTCATGACGTGTCTGCAACTCCTCACGCTAAATTCACATCGCAGGGGACCAGAAGACAGCAGCACCTCCTGTGCTAGCGTTACTGGGGCTCATGAGTGCAGACAGACTAAATAAATGAATAAATGAATAAATAAATAAGTACAAACTCCTGGAAATGCCATTTTTTCCTTCTCTAAAGTTGCAAGGCAGCCAGTTCTGCATCTCCTAATTGCCTTAAGGAAAAAGCTGGAGAATTAAATACATCTCCAGCAGGTACAGCCCGGGAACCAGCTGTCAGCTATTCAAGCATGTCCAGTGAGGCCATCAAGAGACACCGGTGGCACTGGTCGGCATGGACGGCAGAGCGTGGTCCGGGGCACCGGCCAGCGGAGAAGTCCCCAACCAGAAGGCTCTGGACCCTGCGTAAGGCCTGTGACAAAACAGCACCTTTGCAGTTACCGACTGCACATACAAAGGCTTTCATTAAATTACAAACCTGCATATGATATGGGACCACCTGGAAACAATTATAACAGTGTTCACTGGACTGGGGTTTCCACACGCATGCCGTCTGTAACTTTTCCCTCCTATTTGCAAGCTGGGAGCCCCCCTGGCTTCTCTTCCCATTCCAGCTAAAGCTGTAACTAATTAGTAACAGAAAAAGCAGATCTGTGATTACATGTTTCATTTTGTGTCATTATAACTGGGGAGGAAAAGCACCCCGCGCAGGCTTCAAAAATGGCTCCAAAATACTTGGCACAAAATACTCCGTGCCTACTCCAAAACACCAATTGTGCACTCAGAAGAAAAAGGAATCACAGATGGAAAACAGTGCAAGGAAGCGTTTGCATTTTTGGGGTACATTGGCAGGACATTTTGTGCACACCAGAAGATAAATTTGCAAAGTTACCAATGCATTTTCAAAGATAACTTGAAACTTTAAGACATACACACAAAATCAGAGATGGAAAAGAGCAAGTACTACCCACACAAAAGAAACCCAAAGCTTGCGGGTGTCAGCTTGCCATGCCTGAAAAAATTCTTCCCTCCTGATTACAGGTCTGCTAGGAGTTGCACAAATGGGATTCTTCTTGTGGTGGTACTAGCATCCCCTATAATCAAAGGGGATTACCTGGGCAGCAAAGGCAGGTCCTTTTTCTCTCCCCACCCTCACCTCCAGCCTCTTCCCCGCTAAGTAACGAAGCTGATATAGTTAGTGCAGCACAGATTCACATCCTCAAAACTCCTAAATGCTGAAAGGTTTCATCAGCAGCACAAAGCTCGTCGATAACTCATGTGAAGCTGCCTGAAACACTCTGCCTCCTGACCATAGTTTGGAGAGAGATACAAAGCAGCACTTTGTTTTGGGGGTCAGGGAGAGACAAATCACTGGGTCAAACCCTGGTGGTGGCCAACCCCGGCAGTACATTGCCAGGTATTTACATAACTCTTATCACAAGGGAATGACTTACAACGTACTCTACACGGAAATCTAACCACCACATTACTAAGTTTCCCACTATTCTCCTACTCCTCCTATTCCTATTCTCCTCCTATTCCTCTCCTGGAATCCTCCATGTATCAAATATTGGCTCTGTTTTTTCCTACAGAAACACAATTGACTTCCTAATTTCTCCCCTCTGCTAAATCTTGATACTGTCTTACACAACGCTTTCCGCCTAGTCTGTGGTGATCGAGAAGGTTTTGTGAAGGTTTAAGTGAATATGACATTTTACAAATTTGCACATTTGCAAACAAAATACATACTCTTGCTAGACAAAGCTACGCACCTACTTTAAGGATGCCTGCTCTATCACTTCTTGTACAATACAACTGTCAGAGCACCCTGGTTCTAGGCATGGCTGTCAGAAGCAGGAGCTCTCTTGCAGCTAACCCAGCAATAACTTCAGCTCGTCCCAAGTCTCATTCTCACTGATAGCTGGACTCTCCAAATTTTGCACCTTAGATGCACTAGAGCTGAAATACTTGAGCCTCAGTGTTGGCTCTTTTAAGGACCTGGTGATTTTTCAAATCCCCCCTCCAAAAAAAAGATTATTTAGTAATACAAAGGTAGCATTGAAGGCCAAATACTCATCTACCCAAACTAATGAAACAGTGATGAAATGTTGTTTCAGAAAGCCAGTTATCTTCTCATCTAACGTTTTAGTCACTTTTCATAGCCATGTATCCTTGGGGACCATGGTGATCCCATATCAATCCCGTGCTGGCCTGCTAGTGCCGAACTTGGGGAACTTGGGGAAACTCCTTCCCAAGCATCCTGCTCAGCTGAGCCGTGCCGTGCGATGCCTGCGATCGCAAATACATCCCTGTGCACGTCCTTCCACATGGGAAGGCAGAAGGAGCTCCGGGCAGCGAGTGTTTCATTGCAACTCCCCATCTCCAGCTAGGCGCCAAGATTTTCTAGGGCTGCAGCCTGAAGTTTTGGCTAGCTCTAGTCTTGCGAGAAGGGCCGTCTTCTGTTTTATTCCTTTCCTTCAGGCCTCAACACCATTAAGTAGAATTGACTGCGTTGCCAAATTGCATAGTAAGGTGGTTTGGTTTTTCCCGAATCCTTCATCTTAATGACCTAAAAACTGGACTTCAGACAGGGTCCCAGTAAAGGTCAGCCTGGCTCCATGATGCCCTATTTGCCAGCAGTGCTCAGCCCTTGGATGCAGTTCAGTGAGACCCAAAGCACAACAATGGAAAATATTAGAAGCAATTGCAGCGACACAAATCAGGGATTAGAAGATACGGGTGTTATTCTTGGCTGTGCCCCAGATTGCCTAAATGAGACGGACAATTCCCTGCTCTGTGCTTCAGGCTGGCACATACAGAGTGGAAATCATAATAACCTACTTCCCAGCCCAATGGGGCTGAGGGGCCTGTGGGACTCCCTCCCCTGCGCTTTCCAAGCTTTCTGCAAACCAGCTCCTAATTCAGAGTGACATAATTTACTGCAATGAAATTTGGGAAAAGGGTAACGACACTGTTCTGGGAAACAGGAAAGAAAGGATAAGTTACGGAAAGCATCACCACCTTCTACTTGAAAGGCCAGACAATGTCTTTTGCAAGAATTTAGCAAGGTGGAATTCTTGTGAAGTCAGAGACAAGAGAAGAATTTAAAAGCAAGAGTGATGGAGAAAAGCATTTCTCCTACAACGTATGGGCTCACTGAAATACAACACAGCCATCCTCTGCGAGGACAAAGATGGTCTCCCAGGGGAGCGTATGTTAGAAGTTTAACCAATACTAGGCTTGATCCCAGGCGAAAGGTTCAGAAGTTCAGTCAAAGCCTTTCAGCTGACAAAACAATGAGCCTCCAGGAGCCAAGAGGTGATGTACAAAGGAAAGCCAGCCTAATAGGGAAATTAAATTGTTAACCGAACACATTTCCTGCCGAGCCTTCCAACCTGTATCACACATAATGGAGCTGCTCCCCCTGATGCCGGCTCAGCCGGCTCCTGCGTGCCTGTGCATGCTTGCCTGCGCGGCCAGGTTCCCGGGGTTATGCAGTGAGCCGGGATCGTCCGTGCCTGCGGAGAGAACGTGGCAGCCGAGGACGGCGACTGCGGCAGGCCCTGCTGAGTGCTCCTTCCCTGCTCGCCCGATGATATGCTAAAGCTAAGCAGAGTTGGCAGGAAGAAATGTGGTTCAGTGCGGGGTAACTCACTCTGGAGCCTTTTAATAGGCCATTTGTGACTAATAAAAAGTTTCTCTTTTAATGAGGCGATTAAAATTCAACTGCTTTCCACTCAGCCCTTAGTGATGCTCGGAGGGGTTTTCATCGTGTCTCAGACTCTGATACTTCCTCTCCCAGCTCCTCACCAAATGAGCTTTAATTGTCCCTCTTTACCTAGCGCCAGGCTCTACCTCTACCTGAGCTAAAAATCAGAACAAAGCATGATCCTAATGAAGGCTGGATAAAAACTCAAGCTAAAGACAACTAGGGATGGTGACTGAAGCTTTAGACCAGCAGCTCCACGGAGGTAACTGAAGAGCAAAGCACACCGCGGAGCAGGGTGCCGGGCAGAAGCAGTTGTCTGGCCACACAGCTGCACGATGGCCAGAGCTGGCTAAACCCCTTCTTGGCCAGGCTGTGCTCACCTGGGCGGTTCCATTTCCTTGACTTAGCTCATTAAAAATCGACTCGGGTATTTCCATCCCGCTCCGCAGCAGAGCCAGGCTCTCTGCCCAGCTGCAGTCCCGGTTATGACTTGGCCTCGCTGCCGTTCCAGCCTGAGCAAAGAGCCCGTGTTTTCTGCAGGAGCGTGCAGTCAGGGCAGAGCTGGCACGGGCACAGTTCACAGGCGACATTGCAACCATGACAAGGTCACTAGTACTAAATCTTCTAGTAATGGTCTCCTCTTTAGCCTCTTCCATACTTACTGCTCTCCTTGGTGCCTTTCTGCCTCATCGTGTCATTTCTGAACGTGGCAGGAGCTGGCCCAAGAACACAGACATGATGTCTGCAGCTGAACTCCAGATCTTCCATGCAGACCAAGAGCTATAGACTTGGTGGGACTTGGCTTTTCAACATCTCGAGCCGAAAGCAGAGATCATGGGGATTACCAGATATGCAGGCCCCTTGTCCTAATCAGCAAGGGCTTTAACTGTGTTACTGAACTCATGTGGAATTTAAGTAACATCTCAGAAGCCACTTGAAACTGAGAAGCTTAGTCTGAAAGTCAATCTATCAGTAATCAGGCAGGGAAAGAACTTGATGCCATGTTAAAAATGCAAAGGGTGTCTTGACTTCTGACCTTTTCCCATCCCAAATGGGACTGAGCAGATGAATGCTCCAAGATAGAGGGCAATGGAAACGCAATAAGCCCTCATACTTCTGCTACCAGCAGAAGAGACGGGACAAAAAGCAGGCACGCTGCAAGGGAACCAGGCATCCTGCCTGTACAAGGTGAGATCTGAGAGCTCCAGAGGGTGTTCTCAGCAAGCACAGCTGTCACGATTTCAAATGGCACAGTAGGAGAGGAACAAAGAAATCAAATATTCTTTGAGACCCGTGAGATCTCTGTGGAGCTATTAGTCTTCAGACCACTTGGCTTCAGCGTCATTTTACAGGGTGTTTCTATGAAATTATCCGTATCTTCCCAAGCTGCTTGCTCCCAGCAGAGTTCACGCACTTCGAGTCACCGAGTACTGTCCTCGCAGCTCCGTGCTGGCCATTTTCTCACTGGAAGTGCTCAGAGACACAAACCTGCATGTGAAGAAAAGGAGTACACCCCTTTTTTGCTACAGACAGCCACTGACCTAGGCAAACACCGAGTACACTCGTCCCAGTGCCTGCAACGGGGCAAGCTCTCTTCTTCCAGGCACCAGTGCAGGCTCCAAGAGCCCAAACAACTCGGCTGAACTGGCACCCACAACAGTGCTGGGACCTCCCGTTTCATAATGTTATTTAACATTACCGTCAAATGTCAGACAGTATGCCACGTTCAAACAAGAAGAAAGCGGCAAGCCTTGGTCAGCTACACACAAGTCTATAGTGCTGAAAATTTCCTCTAATAAAACATCACATAGGGGTTTTTTTTATTATTTTTAAGGAAAAGTGATGAACAGTCCAGCATTTGGAGCAAAGAGAGCACCGCAATGAAGAGATGCCAGTCACCAAGGGAAAGCAAGATAAGATGTCCTTACTGGAGTGATTCCACCACACAGTGTCCAACAGCTCTAATTAAACTGTCAACAGCGATGGCCTTCCCCACCTTTGTACTCCTGGAACATGATCAATGATCTCTGAAGACAGATAGGAAAGGCCACAAATCCTGCTGACATATTTTGGCATAGCTTCATTACGTTCAGCAGAGCTCTGCCAGTGAACGCAGGCTGACTCGCGATTGCTACACACAAAATAGAAAATCTTCTAACATACATAATGCCCTAGCTATGTTTCCCTGTCTCAGCAGTTCGCTAATATTTACTGACTCATTTCCCCTGCCAGTCCTTCCTACACTCTCTTCTAGTCCAGAAGAATATGCTTATACTAAGGTCAAGGCCACCAGCAGGAAAAGTCATCACACCCCTGCAAACCAAAAGCTGGGAGCTCCTCAGGACGAGGATTTAGTTACACAGAAACCAGAAGTGTTCCCCAGGACAGGCTGCAGATCGGGCTCGGGGCACCAGCCATCCCGCAGGAACTGGGCAGAGCTGTCCTGTTTGCTTTGGTCCAGCCTATGGATGCTCATCAGCAGCTGCCAGACCAGCATCGGTTGGGGAGGGGTCTGGAAACTGGGAGCAAGAGTCCCATTGCCACACTTCAGCCACCTAATCAGGTAGCCGGTCTTCTCCTGCTCTCAGGGTATTCAGAAGATGATTCACAAAGCAATGTAATTTGAGTTTCTGCCCCAAACAACCTTCTGGAAGAGCCCTTGCCTGTGTAGAGGGCCCACAGAGATGAGGTCACTGCTGTCCATGTTGCACTTGAGATATATGAATACTCATTTTTTCTGTCCCAGAAACTTAAGGTTACAGCACGGTCCTGGTTTTCAAGTTAATGGTATTCAACCCGGTCTGAATGGCTGAATGGAGACAAAGCCCCACGCATCAGAAACACGTCTCCTGGTGAACGCGTAAAACAGAAGGTGGAACATATATATTTTTAGCACTCATCAGAGTATTAAAAAGACTTATGAGGAAGCAAATATCAAAATTAAGATGTTAGAACGTGAGCTCAGAAAGGCACTTGGAAATCCAACACACGTTTCCTTGTGAGCTTATGTCAGGTATGATCAGGGCAACATCTGACTCTGGGAACTGAACCCTCTCTGCCATAAACACCAGTTCCACGCTATCACACCAGTGATGTTCTTACATTCTATTTCCTCCCTCCTGCCATGCCAAGATTTCTAGTGAAGTGGTTTTAAGCCAGCCGTGATCCTCCCTGAAGCAGCACATACATCTTGTCCAAGCTGCCCACCGGCCAAAGGTCCATGATCCACCTCAAAACCCCACAGCCAGCTTGGCAGCAATTTCCACTGAATTTTTAGAGTTGCTGTCATTCTGCTTTTGCAAGGCGTGCCAGGGTTGGCTGTCCCTAGGAGGTGTTAAAAAGGAGAGAAAAAACACACAAGCTGCCTACCACAGGAATATTATTTAAGATGCCTTGAGTACTCAGGGTTGACCAAAGGCAGAGAGAGGCGGCTGACAATGGCTAGGACAGTTCAGCAGCCCAGAACAGAGGTGGGAGTGGATTTGCAGTTAACCAGCGCTACGCCATGGCATTGCTGGCCTCGATTCGCATGTTCGTGCCCTTCCTGCTAAAACACCATTTAACTGATCGTGTCACCTACATTCTCGCTTTGAAATATAAAGGTTAACAGACGGAAGGAAGGGAAAAGCAAGGACTTTGTAACCTGTTCTTCAGTTTATGCTTCAGCTGCAAAACATCTACTAGCTTTCCTACTCTTGGGAATAATACACAGAAAACATATAAACAAGACCTATTTAAAAGAGAGCAACAGGAACTACTGACGTACGTGTGACAAGAAAATAAACACCAACAGCTTGCCCATCACATCAGCAGCAAGTTTGACATTAATAGGGAGAGTCAAGTATTTTGTCTCCAAAAGAGCTGGACCTCTCTCTCTTTTTTTATTCCAGATCGACTTGGCAGTGCGCAGCCCGGTGAAGACCGTTGCCCAACCTCTGAGTGCCGGTCACGGTAATGAGGATGATGAGTTCAGAGTGTCCCCCGAGCAGCTTTATTTCCTTTTCTCTGCTTCCTTCCTGGATGGAATTGCTCACTTCCTCGGCAGGAAGAATCATTACAGAACGCACTTTTCTGAGTTCATCTGAGGTTATTATCTGCTCGCTGACAGTGGGTTATTAGGCACCTACGGAGCTTCCTCTGGCACGGTGGGGTTGCTCTCCTGCGTTGCAGGCTTTTGAATAGGAAGAATAAAGATTGGTTGCTAGACACACCTTTTTTTTTTAAACCTTTGCTTCAAGCATCAAAGCGCACGGAAGATATACGCAGCCTCTTTACAGAACAAAAGATGACTAGCTGTGGGAGACATTTTCCTACATTATAGGTCAATTACAATCAAAATCGCCTTTACAATGGAGTTGGACACACTTAGCTTTCATTCCCTTGATGGCAAGGCAGGGTGGATCCCCAATGCTTTGTTGGTTCGCCTGCCTATTACTTAAAATGAAAGCTGCTTTTCTATGGCAAGGGTAGGAGTGCATCTCCAAAGTCTAATTTAGAAAAGATCAGAGCTCCATTATACAACTAGGTAGAGAATTAATAATATATCACAGGGAACGTGTGTGATTCTGCCTTGATGGTGACATTTATTTCTACACATATGCTCAGATAAATCTGTGTTTGATTCAAGAGAAGATTTCGCTTTGCTTTCAACACCTCAAAAGCAAAGTTTAAAGTTAAATATTTCCCCAGCTGGATGTGGCTGTAGTGTTTAGGGGAAGGAGCCAGGAGCTATGCAGCATCTGCCTCCCGTGTCAAGCAGGGCAGCCTGGAGGGGAAGGTGGGAATATGGGGCCCATGAGGATAACGCTGCCTCTGTCTTCTGCAACAATAGCATAAAATCATCTTATATACTAATACTTGCACATTCCTAGCCTGACTCATGGGCAAATCTGAATACATATCGCAGCTTCCCCCCACAGCTGCGAAGGAGATATTTCCATGCCTGTTTTGCAGAGAATTACACTAAAGCAAACAGAAAAGAGCCAGAAAGCCAGCCACAGAATCCAAAAAGCTCAAGTTCTGGATCTCCACTTCAAACCTTACGAGTGCCATCACCTCACCCGTGCTGCCAGTTTGCTTTCTCCTCTGAGGCTAATGCTGCAACATCCATTGCTGGATCCTGCCAGTCCTGAACCCAAATGCTCACCCTTTGGCTAAAGGAGGGAGCAGACGAAGGGGAGGACCGCAGAGCTCTCTAACCTCTGGCAGGGGTATCTCAAGCTCAGCGAATCTTAAAAATAACAGATCTAGCACCTGACATGCACACCCCCTTCCCAAGCAGTTGAGGAGTCGCATCCCTTTACAAGTAAGTCGATGAATGAATCCCACTCTCACCCGCAGTTTAGGGTCAGAAAGAACACTCCAACCAGTGACCACACACTGCCAGCCAAAATTCACTGCCTTTTGGAGCACAGCACTGAAGCCCAGTTTCTCAGCCTGCGTGCAATTAGTCAAAAGCCGCCTCTTCCAAGGAAGCAGCTCTCACAAATGCCGAGTAAGATCAACTAGCCAGCAAATTAGCCATCACTGGCACATTCAATCACACAGACCGCAATTACTGTTTTTTATAACGAAAAGTCCACTCAAAGCTTGGATTACAGCTTTCCAGAGCTTCTGCCAATGGCACCATTTGAAACACCAGTTTGGGCTTGATTTTAAACATGTAGTAGCATTTGGCAACCGGATAAATGAATGTGACTCTGAAAACCCTTTCATGCTGTGATGAGGAAATTCTCCAAAACCAGAAAGCAATACACAGTGCTTCCTGGGAAGCCAGAGAAAAATCCTTCTGACATGCAGTTAAAATAAATAAAAATAAAAAAAAACAGAAACAAACAACAAAAAAGCCTAGTTCTTTTTAAAGACATTTTTATACCATTTACTGCCAGCACAGGACTTGAAACGAGCACCCTCAGCCAAAAAACCAATACTGACGGTAGCAAATGAAGAATCTCATCCGAACAGCATGATACTTACGGTAGAGACAGCCAGCATCCCCTCCAAGCTGGGACCATCCTGGGCAACATCTGTATGAGGTCTGGTATTTCACCTCGTAGACTTGTCTGTAGCCCGTGTAATACGCAGTTCTGGAACACACCAAAACAAGATACCACCCAGACAACGTTAATTCCCACAGAATGAGGAAACTGAAAGAAAAGAAATTGTAACTCTAACTGTGGATGTAAATAAAATGAGGAATTAGGTTTTCACATGTGCTGACATTTTTTTCCACCTGGTCTAGTAATGATCACTGATGCTAAGAAAATATTTCTTAATTTACTTTCATTGGGAACACAAAAGACAAATGTCCAGGTCCTCATAATACCCCAGACTTTTTCTCCTTTTCTAAACTATTTCACAGCTCTGAGCTCCTCTCTTAAACTACTTGTTAACAAAGGAAATTTAAATTTTAAGAACAACAGGTATTTCAATCCAGCTTTTAGTGAGCTTGAGCAAGTGTCTCCAAGGGGCTGGTGAGCTAAAAAATCCTCAGAATCCTGACGGGAATATCAAGCTACTCAAAAAGCTCTCCACGCAGTTGTGTTTTACATAGCAAGGCTCATACGGGTTAAGGCTGGCAGAACATATTCCCTGATGGAAAGGGCTTTCCCCTCCTCGGCAATCCTTCCGCAATAACCCTCAACTAACCATCGACGAGCCCAGCGCTTTGGCCAGCACCAGACTGGCCATGTCACACGTGTGACCGCATCTCTCCCATCTTCCAGAAAAAGCTAAAAGGCTTCTCCAGCACGGCACGGTACCAGGATGCGACGGCACAGCTGCCTCTCCAAAAGCAGTGGCCAAAGCCCCACCGCTCGGCAGAGCCGGCGCAGGCTTGGCAGGGGATGCTGCACTCAGGTAGAAGCTGAAGGTCCCTTTATCAACTCCCACCAGTTATTTCCAGGGTGGGAGTTGGGGTAGTAAAGCAGGGATTGATCTGAAGCATAAATAAATAAAAGCGACACTTTTTTTTCCTGGAAATTTGATGTTGTGTGTGTGTAAAAATTGAAACACAGATAAAACTTCTGAAGCTGATTTTTAAAAAGCTCCTTTGGCAGAACATGAAACTACTCCACCAAAGCAAATCAGACAAACAACAACAAATATTTGGCATAGCAGATGTGTTGTACATGTCCACTGAAAATATTTATCCTAACTCAGTCTAGTTGTTTGATTTGTGTCTGAATGTTTCTACAAAAAAACCTAAATAACGGTGAACCATTAATTCCCGTGAAGGAACCCTTCGGCTACTCTTCTGTGCCAACCAGCATATGGAAGCACAGCTGAGAAAAATAAAAGTAGATACCAATTTTTTTTTGTACGAGCTGTTAACAAATTATGAAGGAAATATTCATCTTCCAGAAGCAGCTGAGAAAGCACTTGGCAGTCTGTCAGGCTCAGATCCATCTGGATCCTCTTGGTACCAAGAGTTATCTCCCAGCCCAGCCCAGGGCTTTAATGCGGTGCGAAGCACAAGAGGACAGGAGAGGTGCAGGTTGGTGCAAACTAAACATGCGTTCATGGCGTGGGCCATTCTGGAAAACACCGTCCTTCTCATCCAAAATGAGAAAGACTGCATTGCAGCAAGCAGCCTCTTCCATCTGCCCTGTGTAAGCTCAGAAGTGAGGAGGAAAAGGTATTCCAAGCAACAGTAATGTCGGACAGCTCAGGATTCATCCCAGGCTCCTTTCTGCCCCCACAGCACCCTGAACAACCTCATCTCCATGAGTCTCGGTGAGCTTGATCAGACTCTTCAGATCCTCAAGTCAGCCCAAGTGGGTTCTCAAAGAGATGCAAATATTTTGACAGCCTCAGTTGCCTGTGGATATCTGGATGCTGCAGACTGGAAAGAACCGCATCGGAGATACTTTATCTTCAATGTTTCTGTTTTCTTTTGTGTTTTAAAGAGTCCCTGGCACAGAAAATGTTGAATGAGCCAGAACTAATGGAACCCAGGCTTAAAAATCCTGCTGTGTCCTGCTGCTGGAAAATCCACTTCCAGCCCCTCTGGGACACCGTCGTCATTCCTCCAAGTTTCATTACTGAGGGCTGAGCAAAGCTACCTTCTGTTGTTATCTCATTTGGGAAAGTTACACAACCAGTAGCAAAACCATCACTTACAGGGAACAACGAGAAGGGCAGCCCAGAGGGTGCTCAGTTCATTTGCTGAGGAGCAGACGCCAGTGTCTGAGCGGGCAGGGCCCTTGTCCTGGAGTTGCAGAGTAAGGTTTGTTCTGACTTTTAGGAAATGTTGCAATCCAGTACTCTAGGCACAGACACAAGTCCTATAAAACCAAATGCTACTGGTTTTGGAATGCACAAACTCAGCAGACAACCACCCCCTCAGCCGACCCCTCGTCCCCTGCCTGCCTCAGCCCCCCTCCCTCCTCTGCCCATCTCCCCTAAACTGCACTTACATTTTAGGCAAAGCGATGGGACTGTAGCAGCATCTGCAGCACCCCAAGCATGCTCGGGAATTTTAGGAAATCATCTCTAACGCTTCTGAACCCTGCACATCAGTGACTTTTGCGTCAGCCCCTGCTCTGCATCGGGCAGGTGGGCCAGGCAGCAGTACTGAGTGGTGCACCGGGGAAAGGAAAAGTAGATGCTGGATTTTCCTAGTCATGTCCATGAAGTCAAAGGCACCGAGGCCAATTTCAGGCCAGCCTTGTGTGTGTCAGATCCTGAAGCTGTTACTATGCTTCCTGAGTCCCACGCTACCGGAGCCAGTTCCAACTGGAGCAGCTCCAATGGGAGAGGCAGAGGCTGTGCAGCATCCTGGTGAATGCCCAAACTGCGCGCTCCACTGCCCTCAATTGCTCAGCACAAGGGAGCTTGGCAGGAGATCTTCCATCTGTTGGAATAAGCTCGCTGTGATAGGAACTCCCAAAAGAAGTTTAGAGTGAGGGGATATGCAACAAAATCTTGCCTGAGGAAAGTTCTGCTGAGAGCCCTTTTAATGTCTTGCTTTTAAAATTCCTTGGGTGAAATCTCTCACAGCATCTCTAGGCTTCACCTCTGTACTTTCATCAGGAACAGAGTTTTAGCACTAAGCTGTTCTGATACTTATAATGAAGCACGACAGAAAGTTTTTTCATTTCAGTCCCTTGATTTACAATGTCAAAAACGTACATTGAAGAACTACAGGGATAGCTGGGTCTGAAGAGTTCCCAGCCTTTGAAGTAGAAGCAGACAGGGCACCCATCATTTCAAAGTCCTCTCTTAAAACGCAGTCAAAAGATGGACTCTGTTTGCTCCTTTATTACCGCTACACAGATATCATCACCAAGATAATTACTGGCAATTACAGGTTAGGAGGAATTCCTAAAGTCAAGACTTAAAAGCTGTCTCTAGTCCAAGATGCTTCTTTGAAACTACTATTATCATCAGTATTTTCTAAAGGTTTGTAACTACCTAATGAGGCCGGAAAAGCAGGTGGGGTACAGAAGAAGATTGGGCACATTGTAGTTTGGTTGCTGTGTAGGTAAGAAAAGTTCATTATTTGCACTGTTGCACATGTTCATAGCCCTCCAACCCCTCCTCACTTGGTCACTCAGCTCCCATTAAAGGCCAGTTGACGACTCAAGGGATACTACGATCAGCTCAACAACCGCGTTAATTTTCCCCTCAGCATACATTCAGACTCCTTTCTTGCACGTGTAAGCCTAACTCCTCTGAGCTGTACACTCTTCTGACGTGGGTCTGAGCATAGTCCTGCTCATGGTGCGAAAGGAAGCCGAGGACGCCGCAGCAAAGCCTGCTAACCACCACCACAGCAGTCACCCATCCTCACGGGGCATCACTTGCATGATGGCTGCATTTTTTTTTTTTTTTTTACGCCATGCCCAATAAATGTCACTTGGATCCAGCTGCTGCCTTCAGCTCTGTAAAACTACAGAGGCACCAAGATGTCTCTGCTTTGAAGCTGAGACATCTAAAGATACAGGAATAATGCACGTGATGTGATGAAGTCATTCCATTAACATGGCATGATCATAGGAAACAGATGTAATACATCGTCAGAAGACTGGAAACAGCTAACCACAATGACAACGCTTCTTTAGAACAAAAGCAATGTATCTTCTCTTCGGGAATTGCTTAACAGCTTAAAAACTCTTAGCATCACAAAGATGCCAGCTAGGGTCAGAAACCCCTCCAGCTAGATGCACTTACAGTTTACAAATCTCTCATAGTCTCCTGGTTTTAGCCAAGAAAAGTATCTAATAAAATAGCTCTACTCTTTACGGTTAATTTGTGGGTTCAGAGCCACATCCTTCTCTGCACATAGCTCTCTGTTTACATCCACCCCTAAATGAACTGCTTTGTTATCCTAACGCCAGCCCCACTGAAGGCCAGGTACCAAGTGCTGGGTACTTTCTCCTCTCTCCCTGGAGAGCTGCAGGGGATTGAGGAGAGCCACAGCCACGTTCTCTGGTCACTAAGACTCCTCGGAGGGTACCAAGCAGTTACCAAGGCTGTTTCCTGTGCCAGACCACAGCCTGGCCATCAGGACAGGCCCACGCGCGGCTGTGCCCAGCCCTCGCCTCCTCTGCCCAGACCCTGCCAGCCCTGCGGCCGCTGCCGGCGTGACGGGTTCTCCCCTTTGCAGACACAAAGCGAGCAAGAAGCTCACTTCCCCACTGCGGCTGGTGAGAAGGAATCCATTTTCACCACGCAAGGAGCAAAGCAAGCTCAAAGGAAGAACACGTACCTCCGCTCGTAGCCTGTGCACCACCGCCGTCCTCCACAGTCCTGTTTCCACACTTTGACGGTGTGGGCGAAGGCCTGGACGCACGGTTGCCGGTGCCCCACGACCGCCAGCTCCTGCTCCGCGCAGACGTTTGGCCTGGCACAGAGAAACAGAGGTGTACGGAGGTCTGCACCGCTTAAATGGGCACCAGCTATGGGCAACTTCACTTCCTTACTGAAAGCAAGAAGATCTTAGGCAATATCCAGTATTTGCCTCCTCGTTTAATTAAACTGGTGCAGGGAAAAGAAATCCGACAGGTTGGCCAGCCACAAGCAGTTGCCAAATGCAGCCTATCCACCTCCCCCCAAAACTTTTGGATTTAATGCTTTGGTGAACAGATAGTGTTTTAACGGCATGGCATCAGCACCAACAAAACACACAGTACAATAATATAATCTGTATTTCTCAGAAGCACGTCATTAGGCCTTCATGAATCAGTTAAACATTGGAGAACTACAAGGCGAACATTGCAAACCTGTATTTATAGCAATCAGTTAAACATTGGAGAACTACAAGGCAAACATTGCAAACCCGTATTTATAGTTGGAAAATTGTCATGCAGAGAGAGGACATGCTGAGTAACCCCGTGCTGCGAGTCGGTGGCAGACATGGGAAGACTGCTCCATCCTGATCCTCCAGACCTGCAGCCTGTGATGAGGCTCGGACACCGTAACAGAAATCTGAAGTGGTATGGTTTTATAACATTGCAACACAGCAAACTTCAGTGAGATTGGGAAGCTGCTGACATTTTGTACCTCTAGGTCCTGGGATGTTCTACAGCCCACTTGAAAAACCCTGCAGTTACTTTTCCATCGATACATTAAGGCTAATTTTTAGCCTTAAAACAGAGAGGATGGATCAGAAAAGAGGCAGCAGCCTATATGATATGGTAGCACAATAATTTCTGTGTTTGCCCATTCTGCTCACTCTCAGTTAACAAAGAATGCCTATGCTTTCTTTGCACCTAGGGGATTATTTTCCTGACTCTTGTCATTGCAAATGCCAATGATATCTGCATCTTCTGACAACGTTCAGGAAAAAAAAAATTATTCTGCCACTAGAAATGATACATAATTTTATTAATACTGCTTTAAATCAGAATTCAGTTTGCTGCCTCGGATGCTTTCTCACTCATTCAGAGCTACAAGCTGCAAGATTAATTCTAGCAAATAAAGTGAATATATGTCATTCAGTAAGAAAATAAGAAAAATACCATTTGCACTGTATTTCTTTTCTAATCCTAACTCTCTTTCACCAAGTATGAGTCAGTAGTTTTAACTAAGAAAGAAGAGGGAAACATTTATCCCTGACTTAATAAGTTACGAGCCATTCACTATTTGGGACTGCTTCTCTTGCTTCCAATGCTTCAAAAGGGAGAAAGAGCTTTCACAAAAATACTTTCTATAAAAGAAGTTAAACTAAATAATTTGGACGTGGTGAAGCATAGAGATTGCAGCTGGCATCTGACTGCTCCAGGACGTGCAATTACACTGCTGTTACAGCAAGCCTGGCAATGTCTTTGGGATTAATGGCACGTTTCCTTCCCCCCTAGCTTTGCTCTAAAATCTCCTCTCGTCATCCCCACATGTGGCCACTGCCGAGCTATTTGGCGTGCAAAGCTCCGCACACATCACTTCACCAATACAACAGTCCCCAGCGCTAATGGTGACTGCCAGAGAAGCTGTTTTATTTTGCGAGTGTCTCCATACACAGAGAGCTGCAAGTTGATGCAAAGAGTGGTATTTCCCCAGCCCTGGACCTCCTCTGCCGTTAGCCTGCAGGCGCCTCACCTCCAAGCTGTCTGCACATCCAAAACCAGAAATGAAAGGAGCCACAAGAACAAGGTTGGCAGCAGCACCGTTTCGGGGTAATTTATTACAGCGAAGAAAGGTTCTTGTATGCCCCAAACAGTGGTTGTGTGTGTAATGGGCATCGTCAGCAATGCTCTATGGGAAGTGACAGCACTTCCCAGGCGCTGGCTTCTTTTCTCTGACACTTTTGGCACACATCTCATCTCCAGCATCTCATCCAAGAAGTCCTAAAAGTAATTGTCAAGGCAGGAGCACAAAATCTCTGACATAGGGAGAAAAGGCATCTTCTTGCAAAACCTTTATCTGCTGAAAAGGACCCCTTCTCAATCAAAAAGTTAAAAACATCAGGGCGAGTAGC
Source organism: Cariama cristata (assembly GCF_000690535.1). Taxonomy (NCBI): domain Eukaryota; kingdom Metazoa; phylum Chordata; class Aves; order Cariamiformes; family Cariamidae; genus Cariama; species Cariama cristata. The sequence goes on along the minus strand of NW_009621149.1, from coordinate 3,976 downwards.
TTGGAATTAGCACACCATGCAACACTGGGTTCATTTACAAAAAGAATTAGAGCAATCCCCCTGCATCGAGAGATCATCTTCTGGCAGGAGACCAAATTTGCAAGGAAGTTTTCCAAAGAAGCCAAATGATTAACACCAAACTCTAACTGTAAAATTTAATTAAAAAGAACAGACTACGTGCTGCTAGAGTAACAGTAAACAGGGGAAAGAAACGTGCAAGAAAGATATATGAAGTGCAATAAAAATAGCAGGTCTGTGAAGAAAGGTCAAACTATTTACACAACAATTGCCTCTCGCACTCACACAATAGCAACATTTCAGTTAAAAACAGTGAGTTACCTCCTACAAGCAAAGACTATCCAGATTTTCAAATTTCTATTCCCCTTTATGTACATCTGGTACTAGATAAAGAAACACAGAATAGCCCTCCCTTCCCTTCACTCTCCCTGCTCCTCCCTTCACCCTTGATTTTCAAATACTGTCTTTAGCTTCTGCTTTAAAGTTCCCTGCCCTGTAAAAACTCTCTGGTACTCTTTTCTTGCTACTTACATATGGGGCTGAAGTTTGTTCCCAGAAACAAGAAAAGATATTCCCAGTGCAAGGATGAATGACAGGGCCACCGCATGCAACTCCATTGCAACAGCTCGTCTCTCCCCTCTAAGGCGCTTCCAGTGGGTGCCTAGAAAAATCTTCTGAGTTCTGAAGGATGACTTGTGAGTTCCTGTTCCTCAAAGGAGGATGCTCCTGTTCCCAACCTGCCGGTGTCTCTTTCTCTTCCAAAGGACAATGCTATCAGAGCACATGGGAATTCTTGCATGGAGAGAGCAGAATTACCATTCCTAGATGCTTCCTCCCATCTGGGTTCAGTTCAGCAAGTTTCTTCAGTCCATGGGAAATGATTATAGTGCAGCTTGTCGCTGGGTTTTTGCCCAAACCAAACCTGGCTTCTTATGCTCATTTGCTTGTAGTGAAATGTACTGAAGTGACTTTTCCTTCTGGCATTTGCCTCTCGACAAAGCCCAAAGACCTGGTGGCTCACAAGATCTGGGTTTGGTCCAGCAGTGAAGCCCCATGTGGGTTTAGCCGATTTGGAGTTGCGATCCACTTCACAAGGCAATATAAAAACCAGCACTCGGCAAGGGAAAGGAACAAAGTGCTGTCCTGCGCACCGAGAAGTTCACTCCCCAGAGGGCTTTTCCAAAAGCAGGCAGAGTGCTCGTTTACCCCATCTTCATAGGTGAAGCCATCCTCCTGCTACAGCTCCCTACCTTCCTCCGGAGATGGGATTGAGTAACTCCTGCACGCACACACTAAGAGCAGCTTCCCTCCATTTCAAAGGAGTAACAAAACTTCCCTCCTGCCTTTCCCAGGTCTAGCTCCTTTCCCTCACATGCTCTCTTGTTTCTTTTCTCGCTGACAGTCAGAAATCCCTCCCACCAGCTGTGTCCAGCCCCGAGGAGAGGAGGGGGGAAGCCCTGCAGAACAGTAGCAGAAATGATTCAGGTTTGGTTCTCAAAAGACAGCTCTTTTGCACTACCCAAGGCCAACTCTGTACACACCACTCAAAATCCCTTTCCCAGCAGCTCTAAAAATACCCCGCAGAGATTTAATCTTTCCTAAGCACTCTAACAGATAACAAAATTCATCACTTCCCAAGGAAATTCTGCTGTGCATGTAAAATGGACAGGGACGCATCCGACCTGCGCTCGGCTGCCAGAGCACTGTTAAATGACCAGTTCCCGGGGTGGTGGGGGAATACACTGGGCAAAGAGGGAGCTGGGGAACAAGATTAAATTGCTCTTTGCTTTTTCCCACTGAACTCCCTACTACGTAGGCAATCAGCACAAAAAGAGGCGTTGATAAGGATTTTGCTGAAGCTAGGTGACAGTCCACCAGCTTCTGTGAAATAAGAAAATGGAGAGAGAAGTGCCCAAGCCCAATTCTCAGATGGTTCACTGCTGAGTTTCCTCTTCCAAAACACTGCCACAAATATCACCCGTTGTTATGGGCAGTCTTGGCAGCCATGGTGAGGGCCGAGGAGCTTACAGAGGGCCGAGCTGTCTCCTGCCGGCCTTCCTGGAAGGATGGGCACATGGCAGCTGACACGGCAGGATGGGGAAGAAGACAGTGGAGCAGGGATGCTGCACTAAAACTCTCCTGCCTCAAGAACCTGCCAGCAAACTCCCTTCACCAGGGTGAGGAGGAATCAAAGCAGCAGCTGAGCACTGCTCACTGGGGTGGTCCTAGGCAGACCTGAGCTTTGGCAAATACTGATTTCTGTCAGAGAAGTAGGATAGGAAGGTTTGGGTAGCTTCAGTGCCCGTGCCACGCACGTATTTTGTCCCTGAAAGACAAAACCGTTACATCAAGACTAAAGTCACCAACAAGCCGTGCCCAAAATTTGGTAGCTCCTGGAAGAAACCGAGGCAGCTGCCCTTTACACCTTAACCCTTCTAAAGTCACAGCAGTTGCATAAATCGTTTAGGTCAGGGAAAAGAGCAGGTAAGAGAGGCTAATGTTTCCACTTAGACGTAAAGTATCTGCCAAGCCTAACAGATGGGAAAACAACATTTTTCATTCTTCCTAGAGAAGAAAGGCAACTACATGAAGATGTTTTATAATGATGGAGAGAGCTCCAGGATGCAATAAATTCAGGCCTCTGTTTGCCTGTCAGGACTTTAAAAGTTAGGACTTTTCTTACAGTAGGAAGACTGCTCCCAGTTAGTCTTTCAGCACTAACTTACTACTGCAACCCAAAAGCTTTCTTCACACTTAGCTGATCCTCTGTTTGGGTCCAACTCTGGCAAACTCAGTGCCGGGTACGCGGTACCTGGACTTGTAAGGCATCCTCCAGGTGAAATCTCGGGGCATGGCGAGGCACCAGGGCACCAGTCCCTCCCAGCCCTGACCAAATGCCCGCTGTCAGGGTGGTGGGAGATGGAGAAGGGAGCCTGTCCTCCAGCCCAGCAGGCAGGGAGCGGGCAGAGCCTGGAGTGTGGCTCCCTCTCCAGGACATGGCTCCGAGTCCAGGGACAGGGATTACTCCAGGTCCAGCCACAGCTCCCAGACTGTGTCTCAGGTGACAATCCTGGCTACCAAACAGGCAGGAGAGACAACTTACTAAGAGGATCCAGGCTGGTCTGGCTGCAGGCGGCACCGACAGTGGCGTGGGTCACCCTCTCGGCCGTATCCATCCCCAGCAGGCTGCCTGCAGAGAGAAGAGGAAGCTCTGATGGAAAAAGCTGTGATTTCTGCACGGTGTGAGAAGTCACCGAGGGTCAAGCCAACTTTGCGATTCTTTTGTGAGTCACTTTAAAGAAAGCAATGAGGCTTCCCATTTAAATAGGCTCACGTGAGCAAGGGCCGCAGAGAGTATGGCAGAGAGTTCGTGAAACACATGTGAAAGGTGGTTATCTGAAATCCAGTACTGTCTGTGAAGTCAATTTAATATGTTTTCAATTTTGTACCATTTCCCAGCACAACCACCCGCTGAAGATGTCATCCTCTGGCTCAGGGTAAAACAGCCCTGGAAAGTAGTCAAAGATACAATACGGTTCCATAAATAGTGATGATAATATCTGCAAAACCGCCAGAAACCACAGAAACATTAACTTTCATTAAATTAACATTCATTCCCTAGCATTATTTAATCTTTGCTATGGAGTACGCTGAACGTGGTCCGGGCTTTAGGGCTCTAAACTTGCAGTTCCGTCCCTAATTCTGCACTGCGCGGGGCTTCAGCCGCCGCAGCACACCTGGAAATTTTGACCAGACAGTATTTAAGGATTTTGTACATCTGATTTACTTCACGGTAGCTCTGCCCAGCTTCTGTAGGTCCACAAATGTCATTGCTTCGTGGGTCTATCGGACTCCGTCTCCAGGCCCTCTAGCACGGCAGCGCCTTCATTCCGGCTAAGCCCAGGGCTTCCTGCGCACGCCTGTGCCTGCCTTCCTCGGCCCACAAAACCCCACGGTG
>NW_009621148.1:0-8432 GCF_000690535.1 Cariama cristata | reverse complement strand
ACCTGGCAGAGGCACTGGCCAGATTGGCAGTGCCGCCAGCCAGTTGGAAAGCCATGCAGCCAACACCTGGTAGGCAGTGCTAAAGAGGAAAATATGTATTCCAGAAACATATGGGAAGAGGAGAATCTGCTATATCTCCACACACAAATCACCCCCACACGAATGCACACATCATTTCTCTGTTCAGCTCCTGAGGTGCTCGGCATTTTTCTAAGACACAGGGTAATGCTGTAAGTGCAGCCTATATGGACATCTGACAAATTCCTTGGCGTGACATAGGGTCACAGTGTGTGCTATGGAGAAAAACATTTTCATATTTCAAGTGTTTATCTCTTCAGCATTTGAGTGCTTTAGAAGATTAATATCTGGAGCTCAGTGGAGCCTCAGGCAACAGGAGAGAACACTTACAACCAGCCCCAGACTTAATAACCCTCCCCATCTCATTTGCTGTAATAATGTTTAATTAATATAAGCCTCCTGCAAGTAGGATAAAAATTACTTATTTTTATAACTCAGACTCAATTTTTCATTTCATTTCCTCTCCCCCGAGTCTCCCTACAATTAGTTGGCCATAGTTTCTTAGAAGGCCGCTGTACATGCGCACACGTATGCGCACACGTGCACAGCCGGGGAGAGGCTGGTGCTGTCTCAGACAGCTCAGCACACAGTTCTGATTTTTACCCTTCTTCTACCCTTTCTTCTCTTTCCTAGTTAGTTATGAATTGCAAAACCTCATTGCTGCTGCCGAGGGAACGTTTTCCTACTGAGTTCAGTGATCTGGTTTCGTGCCAGTGTGGAGAGCTCTCTCTGACGGTGCTGTGCTAAGCCAGGCACCGAAGCACCGAGGAGGTGCAGGCAGGCGCTCAGGCCCTGCCAAGGAAGTCACGGGCTGTACAGGCAGAGGAAGAGGAGGAGGTAGCAGCTCCAGGGGGCTGAAGTGACTTTCCTACAGGGGTGGAGGAAGTCAGCAGCGAACACCAGGCACAGGCTGAAGGATGATTTTTGGCACTGCCATGGGATCAGCCTCCTGGCTGGGTAGGGCAGGGATGTGCCCTCCCGGCAGCCGCTGCCTTGCCCACACAGCACCAGGCTGCAGAGGGGCCGGCATGCGAAGGCGTCGATGCCGCGCCTCACTTTGGTCCTGCTCTTAGGAATTAAGAAGACGTGACACAAAAGGAAACAGCTATTTGCTTTTTTTCTCCCTGCACAGCTTTTAGAAGGAACTCAAGAAACATGAAAAAGAGGCGATGCCAGCCCCTCCACGGGTACAGAATCGAAGTATTGTTTGGTTCACACTCCCCCATTCTTCCCCTGCCTTTCCCTTGCACTCCCTCCAGCACTTTGTTTCTACTTAGAAAATTCATCCTCAGACTCCAGGGAGCAAGGAATGAAAAGCCCTTGTTCAGGGTGGTCTTTTCTTGTGAATTTCCCACCCCAGGGTGAGCAGTTGGGTGAAGGAGAGCAGCTGTGCTTGGTTTAGGGACAGGGCAAATGCTAACGGGAACTCAAAGCCGCTGGAGCCCAATTTACTGTGATTTAAAGGTGCTGGCCCAGGCTAGAGGCTGTGGCTGCTCCACGGTAGCAAGGAAATGCGCTGTGCCTTTAAGAGCCATGTGGGATGTGTTTCTCTTTCTTCTGAAAATGGAAAAAAAAAAAACAAAAATTAAAATTAAAAGGGAAAAAAACAATAATGAAAGGAGGAGCCCTCACTCAGTCTGCGTGAGAGAGAGGGGGAAGGAAATGACCATGGTGAAATATCCTCTGTGAGGCACTTGATTAGAAAAGTCTGCTGAGAGACAGGCCTGAATTCCTCAGATATCTCCCAATTTCATTTTATGCACTGTATGCAATTCCTCCTCATCTTTGGCACGGAGATCTTCTCGAGACTGGCAAGACACCCACTGCTCTCATTCCACTATTTTTATTTCTAAGATACTCTTTCAGGCAGCTCTGCATTTCTTTTTTTAGCCCTGTGTTCCTTGGGCTCTTCACACCATGGATTAGCTCCACGTCCTCTCCTGCAGGCTCCCGTTACACGTCTGGGGACCCCGTTGGTGAAAGTGGACCCAAAGTGCCCAACTCAGCAGAAACCCAGGATGGTTCCAGCTGTTACCCTGCCCTTTGCACGCCTAGAAAATACTGTTGCTCCCCTTTCCATGCCCCCACAAGAGATTGCCAGGATTTTTCCCTCTGTGGATTTTCAGATACAGATCTGTAGAAAGATTCCTCTTAGCTGCACCTAGCAAGTTTCAAGGAGCAACAAGTTCAGGTTTCAATGAGGTTTAATTCCCCCTCCTGCTGCACACAACGGCAATCTGGTGTCAAGATAGAGGTCTTAAGACCTGAAAATAAATCTGGGCACCTCAACTCTTCACCATCTTTGAATTTCACTGGGGTCTTGATCCTGAAGGGTATGAATATCCTGGGTTGTATGCTTAACTGGTAGGTGTGGTTGTGTTACTCTCAGTGATGCTACTTTAATAAGCCAGCACTGAAAAGCTGGAATCAGTGCATTTTGCCTGTTTTTTATCCCCTCCTCTTTTCTTGCGGTCATTAAGTAAATACTTCATGGTCCTAGAAGAGCACTATGGGGTCTGCACCTCTACCATGTGCTGCTTCTCATTCGGGTGAGCATGGTGTCGGGGTCAGAGCCCTGGCAGCATTGTGAACCCCATGCTGTTTGGATGTTGGCAGCTGGACATGCATACCAAAAAGGAAGCTATTTTAACCTTGGAGCTCTCCTGACTACATAGCTCTTGGGCTGGGTTGCAAAAACCCACCGAGACCTTCTGTTGTGGGCCATGGCCTCACTGGCTTCGAGGGTCAGGAATGCTGCTCATTCGGGTTGCAGGCACTGCAGGGAAAGGTTTATTTGTTTCAAAGCATTTCCAGCAAAGGAATGTTTGTAGTGCTCTGAAGTTTCGTAAGAGCTTATTTTTTAAGGAAAACAAATGTTGAGCTGTTTTTAAGCTGATGGTGACCCTTTACCATTCCTATGTTTTTCCCATGGGATCTTTGAAAGGGAAAGTTTAATATTTTTCCTGCAATCCATGAGAACTTCTGCCTGAAGGCCTTCATCCTACTCTGTCCAAACCAGCAGAAAGGTTTTCATGGTGTTAATGGCGCAGGGCTGGACTGAACTGGGTCTGTTGCTTACTCTGATGAGACTTACTCAGCACTTGTGCCTTGGGGACACATTTTGACCTCTAGGGTCAATCCTGTCCTCTTTGAAGTAGGAAGGAGTTTTGCATGTGGGGTAGTGTGAAAGTCAAGCACTTCTGTGCAATGAGTGAGCAGCTGCATGCTGTGGGAAGGAGACCATATACCCAGCTCTGTCTCTCCCCACTCCCCCCAAGTGTGGTGCAGATTGCCTCTCAGCAAAGCTGTATGCAGCTCTCCTGACCCTCCTTTGCACAAGGAGGACAGCAAACTCTAAAATGTCATTTGTGCCTTGGCTGCCTGCAGCATGGTGGAACTGGGATGCCCTGGCACCCAGATCATGGGAGGTTTGCCAAGCATCACCTGGGCTGTATGAGTGCCCTGGACGTGGGTTATAGCCAGGCTGTGCCCGTCCTTGTACCTGTACTGTCTTCCACGAGAGAAGGGGTATGGCCACAGTCAATCCCTGCATTGCCAGCAAAGCTCCTGCTCTCTTGGGCTTGGCTGGAGGCAGAGGAGAAGAAACCATTCCTCTGGGACTCATCTGTTTCTTCACTGCTCGTCTGTCTGAGTCCTTAGTCACTTTTTGGACCTAAACACCAGTGACACACACTGTCTATAAAACCGGGCTGGAATGCTCTCTCAAAAGCAAGACGCTGTCTCTCAGATCTTAGCACATGCATCACTCCATCGCTTCACAGCGGTGACTTAGCAGCCTGTGAGTCACAGAGCCCAATTCGGGAAAGCGTGCGTGCACATGAGCAACCCGCAATGGGCAACCTGTGTGGTGGAAGTGCCAGCTCAGTTAGTGCCTGTAATTGTGCATGCACAAACGCCGGGCACAGGTGAGTCTGCGCACGGTCTTGCTTGTAGGGGCATGCAGGGTGCCTGCCAGGCTAGCAGTGGACGTGGTGCGGTGGTAAGCAGCTCACTTAGCATAAGTGTCAGGCTCTAATTGTCATTTGGTTTGTCAGGGACACTGTGCCCTCCCTGCGCTCCTGGGGGGAAACAGCAGGACTCACAATTGTGCCACGCTGTTTAGGACGTGAGGCTTAATTAAGAGAGAGGATGTAATGGCCTGTCCATTAAAAAGGCTCCAGAGAGCAGGCAGAGGAGGGCTTGGTTCTGGGCAGGTGTGGAGTTCTTTGCCTTTTCACAGACTGATTTAGAGACTGAAATGGCAAGGACTTGGCAGGCTAATTAACACATAATCAAAATTGAGGGGATTTTCCAGCAGATGCAGTGATCTAGTTAATATAAATATTAGTTTTATGGAGGATTGATTTCCCTTCGTAAATGAAAGTCTGTCATTGAGGAGAGACCTGTCACTGAAATTACAACGGCAGCCTTTTGAGGTGAATTTGCATGATTTGCCAAAAAAATTAAAAATATAATAACTATCCAATTTCAATCTGCATATTCATGCATCTGCTATCCCCCTGCTACCAGAGCACCCTGCAGGGGATCTGAGCTGATCCGCTCCCCAGGAAAGGCAAGGGCTGATGCAACCTTCAGCTCACATACCCCAAAAGGACAGCAGGATCAGGCCCCGCTGGGACTTCCCCTTGGCCCTGATGCAGCATGGTTGTGGTGGCATTCGGGGCTGTGCTGTCAGCAGGCAAGGCCTGGAGCAGAGTTGTTACCTATGGGATTTGGCAGACAAGAGGTGGCTGCCGGTGGGCTGCGGCTCTGCCACTAAAACACACCGTGAAACAAGCTCTGCAATGAAGAAGAGTGCGGTGACCTTTGGAGGGACATAAGTGAAGGCAATTCAGCATGGGTCCTCCGTAGGAGCAGCAGCTGTTACTCAACAATATCCAGCAAGGGAGAAATGCGGAGGGAATCTGATTCTCAGTAATTGCTGTGTACATCCTGCCCGACATGTTTTGCTGGAAAACCTCCAGATGTGCTGCTGAGACTGATGAGGGAGGGTGCTTTTCTTGGGAGAGGGGGTGAGACATGCAGGACCCAAGTGCAGACAGGCTGACCTTGCAGAGGGGGCGGCTGCCGTGGCTGATGCTCACAGCCTGACCCAAACTGCGAGGCTTCATACCCTGCTGCCCCTAATGTCCTCTCAGATGGCTTGCTAGCAGGAGGGGACGGGTGCGCCAAGAGGAAACTGTGTTGGCCAGATGGTTTCTTTGCAGGGCCCGGCTGGTGATTTATCTGGGACTCACTGCCGTGCACATACAAGTGAGTCTGCCATCGTCTGGCTGGGGATGGTTGCATGTTCATGCTTCTCTGGCTCCCCTACATCCAGATGATCCCATAAATCTTCCATAAGATTTATGCCATAGCATCAGTTGCAAAAACAGCGGTAGGTTAAAATGCCTGAGCAGGTTTGTCCTGCCTTTTTTGAGCCGGCGCTTTGAACTACCAGTGCCAGTTCAGTGGGGGATGTAGCTGCCGTGTTAGCTGGAATAGAGGCTGCAAAGCAAAGTTCTGGGAAAGAGATTAAAATGCATTTCTGATCCTGGAAGAATTGATCAGCTCATCGTTGCAAGGCTCCCTTCAAGTGTTTTAGCAGGGGAAATCAGCCTTTCAGGTGCTTTCTGTGCCAAAGGCTTCCATTTACTGTATCAAACAGAGCAACTACTGGAACCACCAGGCTCCCACATGCTGTTCCAACAATTAGCTCTACAGTGCCCTTGTTCAGTCAGTCTCAGCAAATTCGCAGGGCTTTTCAGAAGGTCCAACTAGCCATTAGAGTGATCCAGCCATTTCATCTTCAAATGACATGGAAAGTCGTGTCTGCTTGCACTCAGCTCTCCACTCCAAAAACTGGTACCAGGAGCAAAAGCGCGTGGTGCCCAAACCCACTGCTGCTTGCAGGGGAGCAGCTGGGTTCATCACCCAAAGACTGAGCCTCCCCTCAGCCCTTGGGACTGCCAGTAGGTCCTGGAGAGCTCTGCGGGCCCCAGCAAGAGTTGGGCAGGGACCGCAGGAGATGCAGGGCTTGGGAGGGCTCCCGTGGCTCTGAAAGAGCCTGTGTGGTTGAGGGGAGCATGGGTTTTGGCTGCAGTTTATGAGTTTGGTTTCACAGCCTGATAGGAACGGGAACAAACAGGAGGTCAGTGTCATCTCTGGTGGGAGGGATGTGACTCAGAGGCACACAGGCTCTTTCGCTGAAGGCAGAGGCAGTGATGCTGGATACCACCAGCTCCCAGTGAGGGGTTGTGGATCATTGGGGGTGTCCAGCTGCACAATTAACATAGTACCCTGTGGTCAGCTGTGGGCTTTGGGTGGATCCAAGGATGGCTTGCATCCCTGCACTCATTTAGGCTGCATAGATACTGGCACCAAAGGTCGGTCCTGAACTTTGAGGATCCAGATTTGATTGTTCTTGAACCTGGCTGGTGCTTTTATTAAAGATTTGCCTGTGAGACCGTTTCAGCTGTGAGATAATTATATGATCGCAGTCTGATTTACTCTTCCACCTTGTTTGTTATTGCTGCTTTTTTCTTGTTGTTGTTGCTTGTTTTTCTGAAGAGGCTTGTAGTGAATTACAAAATGAGGATTTTAATTCAGGAGACCTTGATGACTTATTACGCCTTATCGCTCCTTAGGCATGGAGTACAGCTTGTTCTTTTTTTTTTTCTTCCTCCACTTGTTTATCTCCCACATCTCCTCCTCTACCACTACCACTCCGAGGTAGATCACAAGAACACTCCTCCATTAGAGAACGGCATGGTACTTTTTCAAGTGATTCACTCAAGCAGGAGTGGGCAAACATGCTTTCATCTTTTTTTCTGCTACTGTTTGTTGGCATAAAGTGCCAAGTGGCCCAAGTACTTTTCATAGGTGCTGGAAAATATTGCTGGAAAATGGTGCTCTTTCTTTATGTGACCAGTCAGGGACAGATTTGTCCTTCACGCAGCAAAAGCAGTGAAAGTTCATAAGGAGTGGATACGCTTTTGAAATATTTTGATCATACATCCCAGGAGTAGAGTGATGGCAAATCTTCCTGCTGTCTTGTCCTAAATTTATTTTAGAAAGCTGTGTAGCTCACAGTGGTTGGTTTCAACCCAGCTCTCTGGCAGTGACAAACTTGTGGCAGAGCTGGCGGCTGTGCAACCACTGACACATCTCCCTTGGGCCGGGATGTCACCGGATTGCTGAGCGGCAGCGAGGTCAGCTGCCGTTTTCTGTGTGGGACCTGTCTTTCAATGCGCAGGAACTGGGCTTTGAGTTCAGGTCTCTCTACTTTAAGTTTTACACGTGTTTTGGGTGCACTGTGCAAACATTCTCAGTCCAGACACTGCTCTTCTGCCATTGCTATGGACAACGAAGCCGCAGAGGGAGCAGGGCAAGCAGGAGGCAAGTTGCTGCTCAGAGCTTTGCCTGTCAAGCACAGTGGGCTAAGATGTGGGGAAAGGAAGCAACAGACCCTTAGGTGTGGTCCTGGGGCAGAGGAAACCCCCCTGGGCTACAGGAGGGCTCGCACGTGCTGCCATGAAGCACTAGTGACACTTGCCCACTGTGTAGCAAGAGCAAGCACGTTCATCCCTCTGTTGAGTGAAACATGAAATACTGCAATATCTGTCGTTGGCCTGTCTGTGTCACCTTGTACTGCAGGCACTGCGGCCAGAGCCACTCAAGGGACTCTGTCCTGCCGTTGGTCGTGATGGGGGGGCTAGGTAAGGATCAGATCAGCTACACGCTTGGCTTTCAGTCTGTGCTAAGGGACTTCAGGCATCCAAGCTGCAAATGGGAAACTCCTTGAAGAGGCTTCTCATCAGAGAGGGCTGGAAACCACTGATTCCAGAACAAATCAGCCATGCCTAGGGATTTGTATCCATGGGCTTTTGCTGCTATTGGTATTCAGATCAAGTATCTCCAATTCCAGTCTCAGCCTTGAACTTCTCTTGGAGTATCAAACATACCGAATCTTCTCCCTGAGGACGGACAAAAAGCATGGCACAATTTAAATGTAATATTAAAGCAAGTGAATCCCCTGCTGTATGTATTTCAACTACCTTCAAGTTTGCAACTACCCAGTTGTCACCTGTGCATACTTCACTCACTGGGACCACATCCTTCCTGTGTGCTGTGCTTTAGGGGTTGTTTTGCTGCATTACAGCAAAATGAAGAGCTAGGCTTTCATTTTGTCATGCGTATCCTCAAAACAAAATTGTCAGCTAGATCCTGATTGTGGAGTATTTACCGCTGGGGATGAAAAGAGGCAGGATGAACACAGCTTGATATCCCCATCCCAAGATGAGTTTTCAGCACCAGTGGTTAGAAAAACCCACCTCAGGCTTGTTCACTGAGCA
>NW_009621147.1:377-19630 GCF_000690535.1 Cariama cristata | reverse complement strand
GGGGGTGAGGGGCACAGAGGGGGAGAGAAGAAGGGGCGGGGCTTTACATCTACGGTAACTAGCATTAGTTGCACTACTCCACTACTGCTACCCAGCTGCTGACTTACACGGTGCACGGTTAAGTACAAAGGGAACTACTGGAGTTAGCAAAGGCTCCGACCGAGCACGCTCTAACTCCAATGTCTGCCCTGGGCTGTCCCAGGCAAGAAGCTTCTCTTCACAAGACTGTGTAGCTGCAAAACAAACGTAAGCATTAAAATAATAAACAAACAGAAACCAGAAAGCAAAATAAAAACCAACAAAGTACAAACACACACAGCCCCAGTCCCGGTCGGCACACAGAGACATCCACATCCCAGCAACCTCTACCCGCTCTCCTGCCTCTGTCACACGTCAGCTGGGCCGGACGCTGCCCAGAGGGGACCACCCTGGCACCGTGCAGAAGACCCCTCTAGGAATTGCACTATGCTGTGGATGCAGTTTGAGGGTGACCTAAAACACTGGTCGGAGTAGTGACAGAGCAGCACGAGGGCAAGTACGAGACGTGAGTGAAAGAGAAAGAAAGGCAGGCATCCAAATCACGGCAAATCTCAACTTGGAGGGGAGCGGGGTGGGAGAATACGGCCCCACTTGGCAGAGAAGTCATTTGGCACTCCCCAGCGTACCAAGCAGGGCCTGGCTACAAGCAAGAGGAAGGAGTTAATAAGGAAGGGGTGCTGGACAGTTCACAGCAAAAAGGCCTTCAGAAGAGATCATTTCCCTTCCATTCTGGCTAGGCAAAACACCTTTCCCATTGCACCTCACGAACCAGCAGTTTGACATCCTTAGAGCTACTTCAAAAAAAAGTAACAGAGAGGCTCCGACTGCTGCATTGTACGAGAGACTGGTGCTGTGCGCAGGAAACCAGGGAAGGAAGAGAGGAGGAGACAGAAGAGGGCATGCCTGTTCCTTCCTTCCCAGACTGGCCTGAACAGAACCAAATATACCAGAAATTCCCAATTCACATTACGGATCCTTCCATTATAGCTTTAAACAGTCAGGCAGCTAGTACGTTATCTCTGTGTAGAGGAACGGCTGGGAACCCCACCTAGATTTTCTCCAACCTGCTAGCTTTTTTCATATCCATTTTCAGGGTTTTTCAGCCACAGGCTCCTCTACAAAGGCAGCCAATTCAGGAGAGATCAGGCAGGCAGTACCATAACTGGCAGACCAACCACGGTACCAGCTAACCCAGCTAGCAAGACAGACACGCAAGGTAAAGCTCACAACAGAGAAATGCCCCTCAGAGCCAACATTATCCAAGGATTTTCACTCAGAGCACCTGACAACGGATTCAGAAATGCTATGGGGTCTTCCAGCAGCCACAGCCTCCCTTCTGAATCATCCTTGAAGCAGTCTGTAAAAACTGGTTTTCGTTCCTTTTGTACTTCCTGAGCACCATCCACATCTGGGGTGCTCAGAAGTTCTTGACAAGCGAGACTGAATTCAGCCTCGCACATCCCCTCTGTAAGCAGACCTGCACCACTGACTCTATTCACCACAACGAAAACTAAGAGACACAGTGACTTGCCCGAGGAAACCCTGAAAGGCAGTGTCTCTGCAGAGAACTCCACGTCTTGCCCAGATGAAAGCAAGGGAATGAAATTAGCTAGGATGAGGTTCCAGGTTTCTTCCAAAAAGGGAAGGAAAGGCTTGGAAATTTTCAGTGTGCAAAGGAGCATATTTTGCAGGAAGGGAGATGATTTCTTTTTATTCTGGAGTACTGGAAATGAAAAAAATCAACATTCTGGAAGGAAGTTGAGGAAAGGAAAAATCTTGGGAAAGGAGAAATGGGAAAGGTGGAGGGAGGGGTGGGAAAAAGATGCCGTGAAGCACTGCACCCCTGGACTTACTGGCTGAGAAACAGAGAGAAAGCTGGGACTGCATGGACTCAGTCTGTGTTTTGCTCTCACTGTGCCTCCGTCCTTCAAGCACTGAGCTGCCGTCCCCGGTGGAGAGAGGGGGAGCTAGCATGGCAGGGAATTAAAACACAAACACAAACAAAACACGCAAGTTCAGTAAATAAAAAAAGAGAAAGGAAATAGAAGAACATTAAAGAAATCACAATGCTGGGCACAAAACATGCAGGAGTATCCTCCAGGGCAAAACCAAGTAGACAGCTCTACAACATGGACCTGCTGTGCAATTTAGAATGACACTGGGGCGGGGGGTGTGCTGCCTTTAGCCCCACCACAGTGCAAACAACATATCCCTGAGGCAACTGTCACTGATGGATCAAAACAATGTCTCCTACACCACAGCAGAACAGATCTGCTTAACCTGTTGTCTATTGAAAATAAGAAGTTGGCAGAGGAATTGCACAAGCATTTCCCTTTTCCCAGAGTCATGGCTATGCAGAACACCGAGAACTCCAACACCCCCAAACCTTTTGGTCTATTTAGTTTTGCTTGAGTGCTTGCTTAGCTTAAAACATGGAGGGCTAGGAGGTGAAAAGGAACACTGGTGAACACTGCTGAACACTGCTACACTTAAAACTGAAGCACTAAAATTACCAGAGGTGGCCATAGCAGAAACCATTAACTGTGCAAGCTCCTTCCCTCCCAACCACTATTCAAATGCTCCCTTCTATTAAAATCACAACAAAATTTTCTAACCTCTGCCAAGAAAAAAACCCTCAGTTTTGATTTGCAGCAATGTAGCCCTATACAATTCTTCATAGATTTCGCCCTGGCCAGCTGCCCTCCTTCCCCGCCACCTTCTGTTCCAGTCCTAGCCTTCCTCTCCTCACAGCATTCGTATTCCTGATTTACAGGACCCGTTAGCTCAACTGGCTCAAGCCTGGGATCTCTCCTGAAGAAAAGCTGCCAAAGGAGACAAGGTTTCAGACAAGTATCTGTTCCAGACAGACATCCAGTAGAGATTAGATAAATCCATTTCATTACCACACTACCAAAACCATTCAGTTCCCTTCCCTCAAAGCTAGGCTCTTGAACCACAGATTACTCTTTGGCAAAAAGGTGGGAGCTAGAATACTGTCCTGTAATGAGGTCAGGTCTTATCTGAAAAAATCTGTACTGCAGAGCGCATTCACTCACTGGCATGCATTTCTGCTCCCTCAGAAGCGGAGCCAGCAGCTTGTGATAAGCCACGGGAAAAACATCAGGAATTAGCCCAGCTGACAGAGGTGACATTGCTGATACACCACAGGGTCAGCATTGATTTTTCCCTGGATATGTAACTCAGATTGACTACAGGGAGAATGAGAATACCTCTGCCTCAAAATGCAAACTATTAACACATTTGCCTCAGAATGCAAACTGCATTCGCCCATCCCGAACCTGCTCATTCAGGAAAATGTCTGGTTGTCCTTCTTTAGAGAGGTCAGGAAAAGGACAGCTGCTCAAACAACAAGAGCAGATACAGGTCTCAGAGTTCCTTCATCTAAAGAGTTTTACAAGCACAGAATATTTATGATATGGTCACTGAAAGGTGTGAAATCTCTTCTCAGCCTCTCCCTCTACTGATATCTCAGTCAAGTACATGAAAAAACATTTCCATTCAGAGATGACAGGCTGAGAATGATCTTCATTTTAGAAACAAAAATAGACCCAAAGAGAAAAAAAAATGAAGAGGGAAGTGTGTGCATGTCATTAAAGAGATTCCCAGAAAAGGGTGAGAAGGGAGACTGCGCAGTAACAGAGAGGTTTCGGCTCCCTGTGACCTACAGGGAAGCACAAAACCACAACCAGGCTCCAAACCTCAAGGGATCGGTAGGGATTTTCCACGCCTAGAAATGGAGTGGAGATGAACAGATTATGGTATGTGCAGGAAAATAATTCCAACTCTGAGACAAATCAGCTCAGGGCAAACAGTGTTTATATACCACAGAGGCCAAGTCAGCTGGTTCCCCAATGCATGGTTCCACTGTGACAGGAATGACAGTGTCATGGCGAATTTATGAACTGAGTCAGACGCAGAAATCTGGGTAGCTAGTTCAAGGCAATGATCGAATCTCTAGGATCCTCTGCCTGCACTTAATTGTATTAGAAATTACAGGCAAAACACCTACCTTTCAGATCCTCATCTTCAGTCGTGGTGTTACAGCTCTCTGTGGAACCCTGCATGGCAGAACAGAGCATTATCAGGCATCAGCAGTCGGGAGCATGAGTAAATAGTTCGATTTGTTTGTGAAGAAAGATGGGGAAAAGCACAAAAACATTGGCAGGGATGGCAGGGAGAGGATGATACAAGGAAGATTTGGATGGAAGCAGGCCAAATATTAAGCAAAACTTAACAGCATCTCTGCTCAGCTTTTGCGCGTTCAAGTCGTTCAAGCCGTCCACCCAGAACTTCTACAAGGACAGAAGATACCAAAATCTGTCAAATGAGATCAAATGGGAGTTGCTTCTGTTTGGAAGAATAACAGCCACAAGAAGCTAAAGAAGGGCTCCTAGGCTTTCTCAGAGGAACAGGTCTCCATTTCCAGAAGAAAAAAAAAAAAGTAAGTGCGTGAATGCCTGTATCTTCTCTCCCATCCCACATACAAAAGAGAGCGGTGATTACACACCGCAGTAGGAAAGAGATTATAATATTTGAACAGTTGCCCCTACTCAGCCTTTTCCAGAGATCCAGAGCCATACAACACAACTGTCCCAGTCTACTGCCAGTAGTATTCAGGGGCATGCTACAAACCAGACGTCAGAAAGGTAGAAACCAAAGTAAGACACACGAAGACAAGAACGACAAAAGAAGCGGAGGTTTCTCCAGCAACACTCCCATCCCTTACCTTTATGCCATCTGTAGCATTATGGACAACAGTTGTTTGAGGCTCCTAGGAAAGGATGGAAGAATTATTAAACTCCAGTTCCAAAGCATTCTCTCATTTGCTTTCACTCCCCAGCAAGTGGAGAAAAGGTGAGTAACATTTAAAAAAAAGTTAAAAAAAAAAAATCAAACCACAAACTCCAAACAGCACACGTGTGCTTGCGTGCG
Organism: Cariama cristata; assembly: GCF_000690535.1. Lineage (NCBI taxonomy): Eukaryota > Metazoa > Chordata > Aves > Cariamiformes > Cariamidae > Cariama > Cariama cristata. Next base: position 14,638 of record NW_009621147.1, on the reverse strand, counting down.
CACACACTTCCTGCACAGAAGGTTTCCTGAAGAGAGAGGCTGCACTAAAAGCTACAGTCACAAGGAGACAAAGCCCTCTGCTTCCGTGCAATTGCCCCTAATTCCCAATTTGCCTCCAGTGAACCAGGCTGGCACAAACACCAGACGGCAACCGAGCAGCCAGTCTGCACCCTCAGCAGCCGTTTATGAAGTAACGGCCCCTCAGCAGCATCCTCACTGGAAAATGCTTCAGAAGAGGGAGAGTGGGAGGAAAGGATAATACTGGGCTGGGGCCTTTGTCTCCCAGTGTTTTGGAAAGTTTTCTGGGTATTTTATCCTAAAAAAGGGACATTCATAATTTCCATAATAAAAAGGGGATAAGTCAGACCACCTCAATGCCTCTCAGAGAGGAGTTGCTAAGGGAACCAGGCTATGAAAAAAGGCACATTTTTCTAAAAGTCTCTAAAATGAGATCCAATTTCAATAATGACAACAATAATTAATAATTTAGAAAGGCTCCCTCAGTATCAAAACCATCATAAACAAAGCCAGTGAAGCGAAAGAAGAAAATTATGAAGTGTCCCAAGAACCCTTCATCCTACAACAAACAACAAAAACATCAAATCCCACCCTCCCACCCCCAAAAAATGCCAAATCCAACTCTCCAGAGACACACAACAAAGAGCAGCTACCAGGCCTATGGGTGCTAACCAGCTCCTGCACTCATCCCTTCATTCCCAGGACAAGACTTCAGGATCCTGTACCATCTCCTCTCACTGCTGTCACTCTTGCAGGGTGGCTAAGTGAGGGCACCAGGGACTGTGATGGTGCAGCGATGTACACTGACCCGTCTGCCTCCATCACCCATTGCACTGCTGCCTGGTCTTCCAAGCATACTGAGGCAGATCACACACCGAGCTGTGCCGTTAAATGTACAAGGCACAGGGCACCCTATGAAGCACGCTGCACACAGCCCAAACAGAAAATGCCAGCCCAGCAAGTCAGTGAGCTGCAGAGGATCAACCACACAACTGAGCAGGCCAAATGGGCCATCAAGGGATTTCTCTAAAAACCCTTTGCCTGCCCTTTCTTCGGTGGTGTCCTGAACTCCATCCTCCATTTTTTAAGTGTTGGAGAGTAGATGGAGCTTGCCACTTTCTTCTTCCAAACTAGCCCCCCCAAAGCCAGCAGGAACAGTTGAACGGGACACACAGAACTATACAGGGATGGCACACGGGGAAGTCCAGGCAAGCTGCGATCCCCACATCCAACCACAGCTCTGCTCAGCACCCCCACCCCAAAGCCTGTGAGGCTGTGATCAGGCCCCACAGCAGCACAGGGACACAGAACGAAGCCAAAACACAAGCTGAAACAGAGCAGCACAAGCAGCACTCGGGATGGGGGGGGGGCGGGGAAAGGAGAGAAGCGGAGAGGACAGAATCAAAATTAAACCAAACAGGAAAAAAATAGCAGTTGGGGAAGATACCATGGACGTCTGCACTGGGGGTGTTTCTTTTGCAGTGCTTACTATACTGGTTTTGTTGTTGCTCTGTGGCTGAGACAGAAAAACATGGTTTTAGTTCCCCCGCTGGGCAGCAGAGGCAGCAAGAAAATGACAGTAATTGCTTCAACCCCAACATCTCCTCAGACCCCCCCCTCCCCACAGGCTCGATCACCAAGAAGAGGGAGAAAGGAGGAGTGCTGCCCGGGTCGCTGGACATCATCCTTCCCTCAGAGGCAACAGATGTTGTAAGGAATGTATCAAAACCCAAATGTGCATGGACCGCTAGAGCTATAAGGAAGGAAGGAAAACAGAAGGGGAAGAAGGCAGCAGCCCAAAGGGATGGGGAGAAGCCTGCAATGAGCACCAGCAAAAATATTTGGTGAAGAAGAATGGAAGATGGCAGCAGTCTCAAGAGAAAGAGACTACAGAAGTGAGAGACACACAATAGTCATAGTGCAGTCTCAAACGCGACAAATGAGAGCTGCGTCTGAGGAGTCCCAAAGTGTGCAGGAACAGTCCTAAGTATGTGATGATGCTGAGGGTCCCAGGGAATCTCCTGATGCAAGAAAACATGTGGTCAGCCCTAGAAAAGGTAGAGAAAACGTGAGGTGTGGTGGGTTGTGTCCCTGCTGTGACTTGAACAAAGAGACTTCAGGACCAAAATATGGAAAGGGATGGGGATGGGACACAAGGAAAAGGCCATGTAGTTCCCCAAGTAGCAAGTCCTCTGGATGGTGACCAGTAGTTTTTCATCTTTCCCCTCTTCAGTTTCTCTTGTAGCTGTGGTAGAAGAATAAAATCTCCATTTCCTGCATTCACACAGCACGACAGCGAGGCAGTCACCAGCTTGCTGCAAAGAAACGTCCCATTGAGTCATGTATGTCAGCCACATGAGGAAAGAGCAAAGTCTATGTTTGTAGGAAGCCAAACCTGTGTCCACTAGTATATAGTTCCTAGCCCACAAATCCAGTCAGCTGTTGGAGAATTAGGCCCACAGTTACACTGCTGTGTAACTCCCACCCCAGGTATATAGTTCTCTTGCTGCCAGACACCAGCAACAATGTCAAAACCAGCGCTGCTGGAGCCTCACTTAGACCCCCTGGTTTACAGATCAGGGGTACTAGGATGGGAGCTCACAGCACTGTGACCTCCTTGCAGATGCTCTCTGTCCCACCGTTCTTGGGGAATTCAAACTCACGCTGCAAAATATCAGGCCCTCATCAGCCAGTAACCACCACAAAGAATGCAGAAGTCAAATGTTGAGCTGGAAAACATCTGCCAAAGGTTTAATTATGTCAACCAGAGGTTGAGACTTCACACACACCTACTATACTTCAGTTTTCTTCACAAGCAGCATGCCTTGGCTTAGCTATCCCTTTTGGGAGGGAGAGAAGAGAAGCAGAAGAGGAAGATGAGGTAGGTGGAGAGGGGAGGAAGCAGAAGAGAGAGGCAGAAATAAATTCTTTAGAAGTCCATGGGGGAAAAAAAGGAGCATATGACACACTCATCCCCAAAGCCAAGAAAGGAGAAACACTTCACAAATTACTGTTTACTGCCTCGTCCTATACGTCCCCGCATTGTCCTAAAACTGGCCTTCCAAGAGCTTTGCTTCCTGCGTGGTAGAAGAGATGACAGGCCGCTGTGGATGTAAGAAAGGAGCAGATCAACCTGCAAAAAATGAATCCCAAGCTATTTTTGTGGCACAAACACAACCAAACTTCTGGCAATGCCTGGGTCCACCCCTCCACGCAGCAGTGAGGTTCCTGTACTTCTTCAGAAACGGTGATCCTAATGCAGAGATCTATCTTCCAGACCTCTTCCAGTGAGAATAGCACAGCCCATTTTTCTTAATCCACTGGGATAAGAAGATAAAGTTAGCATGAAAGAAGCTATACAAAAATACTTCTGATTTTTTGGAAGGCTTTATAACTGTGGCCAAATGGGGGGAAAAAAAACCAAACCAAACCAAACTCAAACCATCCAGGAAGCCACTGTTCTGAAAAAAAGTTGACAGCGGCTTGTTATGTGTGGGACGTCAACCTACAAAGTGCAAACCCACACACCCCCAAAGCACACAACCTACCCTCCAGGCTGCACTGAACACCCAGTTCATCCATCATACTCTTCCCCAGCCAGTGGGCCGAAGAAGACCAAGTATCATGTTTGCTAATCCAGAATCACATAGCATTTTACTCCAGGACAGAGTCCCAAAGAAATAAGAGGCAGAAGACTTAGCCTAAGCATTTTTCACAGCTCTTTCTCAGATGGAGGTATTTGACATACTGAGCTTCCCACACACACTCGTGTCTTGTGGCCACCTAACCAACTGCCCTTCCCTAGCAAAGACTGGCCTGCCCATCCCAGAGCCCCAGGTGGCACAGCCAACTCTTACCCCTCCTTCCCCTCCTACTGCCAGCCAACATCACAGTCACTGGGCAGGCTATGATCCCTGGTAATTCACAGCGGTACAGCTCAAGTTAAGAGGCCAATCATCTAAAAAGGTGCCAGGCCCTTCTTAAAATCTATGTAACAGGATTAGTTTTGGCACAGCAGTTGGCAGCGCTTCCTGAGCTAGACAAGAGACAGACGGACAGGCACAAACAACACAGAGGGTGCAAGAGAAAGAAAACAGACCAGTGATCATATCGCTAGGGACACAATTTCTAGCCAACTAAAAGTAAGTACCAACACATGGGCCGTCTCTGGTTATTCAGCCACCTTCACTGCTTCCATGTTTTCTGAGGCTGACGCTTCCACACTTTACATATCCCAGCTGCTTTAAAACAACATGCAGAGGGAATTGAAGCATTGCTGGCAGCGGGCAGAAAAGAAGGGCAAGAAAGGCACAACGAGCTCCTGCCCTGGAGTTTCATAAAGGCAGGGCTGGTGAAAGTCAGTGCCTTACATTAGATTTTCCAAGCAGTACTTTGGGATTACTTTTTTGTGTTTACATAGTTTTAAGCTGTCATTGAAGGAGGAAGAGCAGAAATATCTTCCAGATAGTAATGTAGGAACAAATTATTCTGCTTTCGCAGTACTATAACATTCCTGTTCCTACCTGCAATAGGGGAGAAATATTTTCTGTTCTTTTTCTGTGTGAAGGAGATAATGCAATAACTAATTTTTGTATTTTAGTTACAGTTCATATCTCAGTGCTAGAGTCAAAGGCATCAACTAATGGGCTGTGTACGACTCCTTACAATACGGCACTGGCCAATTTTCTTTTTGCTCCCTCGAGAGTGGATTTGACTACTTTTCTGACAAATTCTATGGATCTCAAACATCTGGATGGATGAAAAAAGGAAATGAACAGGACAGGGAAGGCAGTTACTGGGTATTTGGTCATGCTCGGATACATAAATGAGATCAGGATGAAAGGAAGTTTTGGATTATAAAGGCTCTGACAAACCTTTTCAGTAAGTATGCTAAAAAAAGAAGTGACCGGCAACTCTGAGCTGCCCGGCAGTGCTGTGCCCACACACTTCATCTGAACAGTGGAGCCCCATCAGTCTCTGCCACATTTGGAGCGACTCCCAGTTTGTTCTACACTGCAGGGCTCCCACCAAGGATGACGGCACCAACACCAGGCAAAGCACCTGCTCCTCTTTTTGGCACCTCTGCAACAGAATGACAAAGCCCCATGTCCAGGCAAGGCACGCATCTGCTCTGCTCAGCCCAGGAGAACCACTGCCTTTTTTCGTTTCACACTCAGAGCAGGCAAGGTCAAACTGCATTGCCAGCAGTTGATTTTCTGCACAAAATGGGAACTGTATGACTGGCTGGGAGCCAGACGATCACAGGGCCCTTTTAGTGAGGACATGGACCTTTCAGTGCACAATGATCCCCCCTGCCACCGCCCCCCTGCACAGACATGCTATGTAGGGTGATGAGCACAAGCCGAGCGTGCATGGCATGAGAATGGCGGACGCACGAATCGCAGGCAGCTTACGGGAGGTGCTCACCATCAAATGCACACTGGAGCTCGACTTCCTTTTCTGGACACACCATTTTGAGAAGGGAAGAGAGGAGATGAGAAGAAAAGCACAGAAACTATTCACACATTAGTGTGCCAGCAAGGGCCCCCCTGCCAATAATGCTCCCCTAGGGGCAGGTATAAGCAGCAGCAGAAATGCACAGACACGTGAGAAGGTGCAGAGAGAAGTCACCATTACAGAACATGACTACACACCAGGGGAAAGGGCAAGGTTGAAGACCCCCATTCACTCAAACATCGAGGTCAGAACATAGGTGCCCCACACACTGACACAAGGAGAGGAGAAGACAGAAGAATATATATGCACAAGACGTGGGATGCAAGGGGGTGCCTCTGTGTGCTCTCCCACCTCATAAAACTGCGTAGCTTCCCCAGCCACACTGAAGAGGTAGGCAGAACCCCCCAACGTGTTCACATTTGGAGGAAGCAGAGGTGTGTTTGCAGCGAGAATCAAAGGGTAGGGAGGAGGACACAACTGGAGGGGCATCCCCAAGGGCTAAAGAAAGAAGAGGGAACTTCTGTGTATAGCATGGAGAGAAAAAAGGCTCCCTTGTACAGAAATTGGAGCTGATTGGAAAGGCAAGGTGCACCCATGCTCAGACATAGAGGAAAGGCAAGAAAGACAAAGAGGCACTCAACGGCCAGAACACCTTGCACTCTCAGATACTGGGAGGAGAACAAACAAGGAGCAATCCTCAAACGCTACCCAGCCTTCTTGGACTCTACTCTTGTTCAAAGGCATCTTCATTCATCTTCAAAGAGACCTTCACACCAAACCGCAGTCTCCAGTAAATCAGGCTCAGCATGCATTTCTCTGCTCTTTCACTACACTCTTACCATCATCCTGTCCAAGCTGAGCCTGGCAAGTCTTTCAGCATTACAATCCTACTCCTTCCCTCTGCTGTCTCCACATAACGTTTTCCATCTGCCCTTCTCCTTTGGTACTATCTAGGCTATTTCTCTGCTGCTTACTACAGAGTCTAGCTCACAGAGTAGTGTAGGACAGCACATCCTAGCCAAAACCCACAATGACACGGGCTCAGCTACATAGCTCGGGCCTGCTGCACACTACCACAGCCCACCTCTGGAGCAGCCCTTGAATGCAGTACAGGCCATGGAGTGTACCTCCCCATTTCATACACTTACTGAGCCCTCACAGTTTTCACCTTGAATACTGCCTTCACACCAGAGCTCGAGCACACATACAGACTGGCATGTCTTTGAGAGCAGAGGTGGCCATGTTCACCTCATACGCTGAACTACATTCCTAATCACACCATACAGTCCAGAATCACGCAGCCACTGCATTAACAGATTCAAACTAGCAAAGCTTCTGCCTCATCTGATATTTAGTTCCAGTACGGACAGACTCCAAACACTGATCTGTTCAGCATTTGGCTCACCAATCTTCTACTTCATGGAGACACAACACAGGGCTTGTCATTACCTGGTTTACAAACTTGTTCATCTTCTTTTAGGACAATTTACCTTCTCCACAGGCTTTTCCTCAAACTAAGGCTAAAATAGGATGTACTACCAGTGCATGAATACAATACTTTGACCACCAACAACCCAGAGGAATCCTTGTACCCAGTAACAACGGGGAATTTTTAACTGGGAGAACTGGAAATTCACACCAGCTGAGAAATTGCTCCGAAACTTCAGTTTTTATTTTCAATGTATCCTGTAAGTTGCAGCAGACAAACAGATGCTATATGGATACTGCAGGGAAACTTATCTCTAAGGAAGACAGTCTCATTGGAAGTTCATACAGATTTCCAATGAGTTACAGAAACAAAAAAAGGGGCATAAAACGTTAAGAGACAAGCAAATGTTCAATATGAAAGGAGAGTCAACTGAGCCATACAGAAAACAATCACCCTTCTATATTAGAGGCACAAGTATCACTGACACAGGAGGAAACAGAACCCTCTGCAGATCAGAATTTAATTAGAGCACTATCTAAATTTAAAACAGCGTTGGTCTATTTAACATGTCATGATGTATTGTAGAAATCCCAGAAAGCACATTATTACTGGCTACTACAATAACAGGGGGAAGAAAGTCAGCTAGGCAGTATGAAATGGCTGGGGAGTGAGGTCTGTGTTAAGAGCAGAGCATGAAAGTACTACTACAACTCAAGACATGTTGGGTAATGCCAACATGAGGCACCAGCAGTAAGTGCTAAAGCATCAAAATTTATTAAGTCAAAACATACTCAAGGAAATTACTAACATCAGATCAGTCTCCCAATCCCCTCTGCATCAGAGCCATCTATGTCACCTTCCCAAGGTGATTAGCTGAGTGAGCAAAACTTTTTGTTCTCCTTGTAATGTGACTGCAACTTAGCGAAGTTAATAAGTTAACAGAAGTTTAGTTACAGACAGAGTTTTTTCACACCTACATCTCTTAAATATTTCTAGACAGTGCAGAGATGTCTCAGGGAACACAAAAAATTGTTAAAGGCAGACAGATAGCCTATGGTAAAGTACCTCACCGATCACTTTAAGGATTTGCCTACATCTGATCAACAAAACACTCTCCCAAAGAAGTACGGACAACATTTTCTTCCCAAATCCAGGGATGAATGTTTATTAAAGTTCTATTTCTGTATTTGTGTGAAGTTCAGGTGTTCATCTCAAAAGAGGAGTAGATTCTCTACAATGAAACTTAAGGAAGACTCTTGCTTTAGGTAACAATAAACAGAAGTCAGCAGGTGACAGAAGAGAGTGTGAAGAATCACTGTCCCTTCAGCATAGCAGCAATACTAGAAATGGCAAGTGTAAATCACTCCGAGCACCTACAGAAAATACAACACATACTAGAAGATGCTATAGGAAGTAGAGTGGATTCCAGGCAAGGTCCCATTCACAGTTCTGAGCATTTAACATGGATATCTTTTTACAACAGCTTTTTGTGTTTCTATCTTCTACACACAGTTCTCCCCCAGTTTTATACTGACAGTATATTTATGTCAAAATATCACACTTGCTGCAACTCATATTCCTATAGAGAATATAGCCATTTCAGGATTTAAGGTAGAAAATAAAAAGTTGAACTCAAAGCAGATCAGTGAGAGGCAGCCTGAATTAGCAGATTTGAGGTCCTATTTCTACTTCTGCTTTAGTCCTTTTGTGTGATGCTGAGCAAATCATTTCACCTTTGTCAATCCATCTTCTCTCCTGCCCTTTGTCAGCTTGTCTATTTAAATTGTAAGCTAAGAGGCAGGGATTTTCTGCTTAGCAATCACTACAGTGCTAAGCACACCAGACCCTTGATCTCAGTTGGAGTTTCTAGGCATTACAACAATGCAGCGAAAAAAGTGAATACATCAAAGGTGAGTAGAATGTGTTACTGGATGCCAGCACTTAAACAGATCTGAAACACTCCCCAAGCATCTTGCATAACACAGTTCAGCATAAAACTGTGCTGTTCAGGTGAACTTGTGTTCTCCTCACTTAGCTTCACCATAACAATCTTTAAACAGTATGGCTTTAAGATCATAAAAAGTCCAGATACAGAAACAGAAGCATTAACTCCTGTTGGTCACTGCATGGATGTTACTTGACCCTTGCAGATTTCCAGACCCTTGCAGATTTCCTAAGGTTTCCCTGTTGGTTCACCTTGCTACTGTGCCTTCTCTAAGGCATGCTTTCACAAACTGCTTTCTCAGCAGCCATGCCAGCTTACAGAGCATCCTGCCTTCCTCACATACTCCTTACTGGGCAAAGGGCAGGGAAAGCTGGTACCCACCAGGCATAAAATGTACACTTACCGCAATATTCCTTACAAACAGCAGAACAAAGGATATTTGGTGCCTCTTTGCAGTTACATAAGATGAAGGGCAGGTTTTACAACATCAGCCTTCTCACACCAAAAATCTGGATTTTTACTCTTTCGGCTGAGTTCTCCTTTCAGCTATGCTATTCAGTTTTTACTGGGAAAGAAAACAGTGTGCATGCAGCAGAGAGACAAAGTAGAAAATAAAAAAATTTTGCAGAGCATTGCAAGTGAATGCTGTTAAAATCTCCTGCATCCCATAGCATTCTCCACAAGTTACTATTTACAGAGAGTGTTACACTGGGCCTGAAAAAATTATTGATATCATTTTGTATCCCCTAATCACAAACCAATGTGCTTAGAAAAAGAAAAAAAAGAGAAAGAAAAGAAGAAACTGACAAAGAGCTTAGAGAAGAACTAATTTTAAAGTATTTACAACTACATACTTAACTAAAAATAGCACTTTCTGCATCAACAAATTCTGATTACAAAGATGGATCTGACAGGCCCTGCTAGAACTGGAAATACATGCGTCCTGTCACACCAGTAGGAAGGGAAATTCCCCTTTGGGAAAAAAGGGAACATGACTGTTTGAAGTGCTGCCTAGAGACAAAAAACCCCCATGAACAGTAGGACTGTAACACTAACTACAGGGAGTCCAGACCCTGACAAGGTCAGAGAAAGGACATTCAGCATAAAGTGTCCTTAATCTTAGCCCAGGTGTCTGCCCCAGCCCATTCCTTAACCCCTCCCTCACCTTGCAGTGGATGGCAAGTCCAGAATACAGGCAAAAAGGGGAAGAAGAAAGCAAGTCGATTTGACATGAAATTATCTAAGGTAAATTTTAAAATGGCAGCCGCACAATGTTGCTCATAAATTTAAAATCTTAAAAAAAAAATACCTGGGACCTACAGTGGTGGCCACAAGATATGTGGTATGTTACATGGCTCTGCAATTCGTCACCCAGTTATCTTCTAGCCTCACTTTCTGGATTTGAAAGCAGAAAAGCAAGTTCCTTGGGGATAAAACCTGGGCCTTCCTTGTTGCTACGCCATCAGCTTGGATCCAAATTCCGCTTGAAGAAAGTGAGTACAGCACTACCAAAGGTTTGATGAGCAGGGACAATTTAAGATTCAAGGCAGTTTAAATCATTCATTATTTAAGATAATGGAAAAGTTCTCAAGTGCCAAGCTGATGAAATATCTACCAATTAGCAGAATTAGTACTTGAAATAGAAGCAGCAGTGCAAAATGAAAACCAGGAATGCTTCAAATAGATTTTGGAAATGAATTTGCTAAAGGAGAGGGTCATACACATGGAAATTTATCAAAATAACCCTAGTGCGGAGACACCTATATTGGAATAAAAAAACCCCACCACATTTCCTTCCTGTCCTCCCCTCCTGATTTAAGCTTCCCCACCTTTCCAAAACAATCTGATGCAAGTAAATGCATGCATCTCCATTGCTTTAGTGTGGCAGGCTTCCTTCAGCAAAGGATTAAAGCCAGTTCCTATAGAAACAAAAATTGTGGGTTTTTTCTTACATATCAGCTCAACACAACTCACACTAGATGCTCATATCACCACATATGACTAATATATGATTCCCTTCTCATTTATGCTACATCAGTAACAACGTGCTGCACCTTGCATCAGATATTCATCAACACACATTTTTGTGGTGTTCTTTGGAATAAAGCACGAGAAAGATGTATAGGCCTCACTCAAACTTGCCTAAATGTAACAGAAATCCCTACTGCATTTGTCAAATGATGCTGGATTCTAGCATAGATAGCTCTGAATACCAGCCAAAAGGATGGGAAAGTTACCTTCAACAGAAAGTTAATTCAGACAAACTGGCAATGTTGTTTTCTCAATGGGCTTAAAGCCATTAATTTTTACACTAGTGTAATCATCAGTTTGTGGAAGAAATACTCTTTCCATTTTCATCTACTGTGTGGCTATCTGTGGCAACACTGTCATGAAGCACAGTCACCTTGGAATAAAGTCTGTGAAGAAACTGAAACATATTTTCTCTCAAATCTCCATAAGGAATTACTTTACAAGAAGATTCTAAGAAACAAACAAACAAAATACCCAACCACCAAACAAACCAGGAGTCTCCATATCTGGAGGGAACATGAGAAACAGCCTAATCACACGGCATGTGGTCAGCAGCAGACTACAGTTAAAAATACAGCATGCAATGCTTGTTCTAAACCTACACCTGATGTAAAATTATTTATATAGGAAGTGGGAGTGAAAAGGATACCACAAAGCTGAAAATCTATTCAGTGTTCAAGTCATAGTATCTATGCTCTGCACTTCTGCAATGGCAGAAAATCATAGTTTGCAACAAGTAATGCAAGACCAGATGCTCTTAGCTCAACCAGTGACTGGCACAAGTTGTTTGTCAAAACTATCTATGAGGAAAAAATCAGTGGAGCTAAAATTACAAGTTTACTGCATAAGGAGCAATGCATGAAAAGCAGGCTGGTCACAACGGGCAGGCCACCAACCGGACAGTGATCAGCACAGAGACTGCTGCACAGCAGCCAAGTGTGCCAGTACTGCTCCAATAAAGCAAACAGAAGTGGTAAAAGGCTACACTTCCATGGGATGACTAATGGGAAGCAGCACCGTGCATGTAGATAGGAGGGGCAAGGAAGGAGATAAGCATGTAGCCACAGAAATCCTACAACAGAAGTGTCAAGGATGTACTACAAACACAAACAGACCACTACTTGCTCTCTGTCTTGTCCAAACTCAGCACTGGGGGAAGCAACCTGTACTTTCACAAGTCTGCATTATTGAGCAAGAGGGTCACTCAAAACACCAGCTTCAAGAAGAAATATATAATTTCTTTCTGAGTTTTAAAGCTTGTAGAAATGAGGACTTAAAAGCCACATCTGAAGACAGATGCCACTTGGGGGAAACGGCAAGCTTAAACAACTCTTCTGAGGGTCCTCAGCCCAGGCTGAAAGCATGAGATGCCCTCCTGGACACCACTTGGGTTCATACTGCAGAGCAAGACTGCTCCAACACTTAGGAGCAAGGAAATTGCATGCAGACTCTTGACTGCAGGTCTCCAGTGTCATGCAGAAGTAGAGAAGAGGGTCTCAGAGGGCAACCCCGTTCACCATGTACAGAGAATGCTATGCTCTCATCTACCTCCCACTTTATCACAAGTATTCAATTATATACATCAGGAACAACATATACTGCGAAGAGTTAAAGAATACTTCAAAATCGGCTAGAAAAGCAAGTCTAACTCCACCCTTTTCACAGAGGAAGACACAGTGTTCTCAATGAACCAAACACCACAAAGTTTCTATGGAGCTGGAAGTCTCTAAGATACAGGTCTCCTCGTAACTACATGACCAGGAAGCCGTGCCTCAAAACCTGCATACACATCATCTGTCCATTTCTGGAAGATTTTGACCCAAGTTGTAGCACTCCCTGAGAACCTGTTGGAAATCAAGAATCCTGAGAAGAAAGTCAGTTTTTTCTAGGCAAGTGACAAAAACTATGTAGATGTGTTTTTATCTGCTGCTTTTCCAGCTGCTTCTCCCCTGCCATGTTGGGATTTTGAAGCTAGTATCTGCTGGTTCTCAGTTCACAACATTCGGGATCATCCATTCTTATTCCACTGGGATTTTATTGTGTTGTTTTCCATATCAACAGATGTGACAACCCAAACGCTGTATTAGTGTGCGTGTGTTCAATGCATGTCTGTACAAGAGGCAGGCATGTGCAAAGGCACAAAAGCTCACTCTTGCAGGCACATTTCAAGGATAAGTATCCTAGGGCAAGAACAGCAGTTCCACGTAGCATTTTGGTCAAAAAAAACCCCAAAGACTTGGCTGTCATTAGGGCAGAACACCGCAGAACTGCAAGAATGCAGGTTTTACTGGAGCAGTCCCCAAAATAAACACAACTCCTCTGAAAACACCTCTTTTTCCAGCAGCCTGCTTGTATTGTGAGCCCTCTGGAAATAGAGTCTCATTAAAATAGAAAAGGGGTAAAAGAGCAGGAGAGACAAGTGTACTAGTCCTGCAGTGTGCATGTCAATTCCACAGCATGGGGAGAACGAAGACTGTCCATAGTGCAAAACCAGGAGACAGCTATTCTGCTTAACAGCTGTGGAGAAAGGTTTAGACTTCAAATAGAAATGCAAGCACTTAAACCAAACCGTACTTTCCCACGTGGAGGACAGTTATCCTTTGGAACAGTTAGGGGAAGACAGTGCTCTAGCCCATAACTGTCTGTAGTTCAGTACCAGATGGTAAAGGGCTACTGCCTGCAACAACATACAGCCTTGGGAATGGCCTATTCGACCTCCAGAACTAAAGGATGATGATGCACATAAAGAGTGAAATTGAAGAGGGGAAAAAAATAATCCCCCTCAGAAGGGAACAGGAGAGTCCCTGACCCTCAGAGACATGGACCAAACCCTAACACAAGACTCAGTTTCCATTCTGTCCAAATACAAACATCTGGAGGCTCATCCTTCCCCATCCCTCTTCCCAGCTCAACCTTCAGCATCTGTCCAAGGGGGCAGAGAAAGATATTTCCATGGAGTCTGCTGGGTATCATCAGTCACTGACAACTGCTCTGTGCAATTTCAATACCCAGAAGCATTCTGCAACTGAACAGAACAGACTAGTCAGATGCATGTGCCACACTTGAGCAAGCCCTTGGTCTTTCTAACCCACAGCATTGACCAGTTCTCCATACTTCAGAGAAAGGGGAAAAAGAAATCTTGCTGGTACAATAGTACACTTAGCTAGTTGTGTGATGTATAAGGGGCATGTAAGGAACATTAAGATCCCACCCGGAGCTCCATAACAATACACTGAATGTAACAATCCCAGCCACAAGACAGGGCTGTGGTTTTACCCTGGAAGGGGATGGGCCCCAGAAAAAGTGGCTGCCTTCTGTTCAGGTGGTGGAAGAGACAGTGAAATGGGAAAGAATGAACTTACCTTCACTCCATCTGACTTC
>NW_009621147.1:0-346 GCF_000690535.1 Cariama cristata | reverse complement strand
CAGCAGGCTTTTGGCAGCTGCAGAGAGAAGCAGAAGTAGTAGGTCAGATTCTAGTTTCAAGACTTCTCTCTCTCTTCCCCCCCTCCCCTTGCACTTCCCTCAAAACTGCATGAGACTTCAGGACAACCATCCTGCTAATTCCTCTCTAACAGCAAGAGACCTGGAAAGCAGGCCGAGTCACTCATCAAATCCATCCTGATAGCAGAGGGTCACCCCTCCTATCTATTGTTCACATGTTTAGGCAAAAACGTTCCCACTTTCACCATCTCAGGAAGACCAAGCCTGGATTGAGACTTTAGAGCTCCTCTATTTCAATTCTCCACTCATACACTGTGACCTCATCCAG
>NW_009621146.1:0-10241 GCF_000690535.1 Cariama cristata | reverse complement strand
CGGATAAACAGCTGGGATCTCTAATCTAGGCTGGTCCTAATCGTCTTCGTGGGGGGGGCCTGATAAACCTAATTCGGTTTTAATGTTAGCGCTATCTCAACAACAGAATTTATCTCTCTTCCTCCTCACGGCTTGTGTTTCCATTGTGTTACGAGCCTTAAATGTGCGGGAGAGTGCGGTTTTGGAGATGCACACATCTGGAGTCAGCGTTGGAAATGAAGTGAGGTTGAACCTCTCCGCAGAAAGCATCATTGCTGACCTCCCCTACCTCGGGCGTGCTGGGTGATAGCGCAGAGCTGGAGCGGTCACAGTGTCACCTCCCTGCACCACTGCGTGGGCTGGTTGGGGATTCAATTTTAACTTGCTCAGACTGCTAGAAACCCTAATTCCTTTCACCAACACGCCCCAATCCCCGCAAAATAGAGGAAGTGATCATAACAGGGCACTTAATTGTTTTCAGTGGGATATTTAGACTTGATTGATTATGGTTTACATCTCGTGCTTTTTGTCAGCCAGGTTCTTGCTCAGTAAAGTCTGTGCTCTTGTAAACCCTGAAAGTTGGAACGTTTTGATATTGAACATCAAAAATAAAATTGTCATTGTTTTCAGTCTATTAATCCTGAAACTACCTCATTTGTAGGAGGAATACTAAAGCAGAAGCAAGGGGCTTGCAACTTGCAAGACAGTTTTTAAAGCTGAGTACACAAGAAGTTAAACTTGATGCTACATGTTTTCAGTGAAGTATAAGCCAGATCTGCTTAATTAACGTTCACTTTATTCTATGGTTTTGTAGTTTGTTTGTTTGTGTTTTTTTCTCTTCAAGTCTATCAGACGGAAATTGAGACACTGATCTCCTGCTAAGTTTGTAGATGATGGGTAAGGAGTAAGTGTATTCTATTGCTCTGATGGATAACTCAGAAGATCTGCAAAAAAGAGTGAGGTTGTTTTAACACAGTGTTTTAATACAGTGTCCTTCAAGCTAAGACAGTAAAAATTTTCTTCTTTTCCATTTTTTTTTTTTTTTTTTTCCCCTTGGAGACTGTAAATGGCAGGGCCTGTGAGTAAGACAGTTTCTTCTTTTCCAGCATGCACTAGCTGGAAGTTCCTGTCCTGCTTCAGTCTGTTTGAAGGAAACTTCTGGCTTCCCTTTATTAGCTAGATGGTGAGTCCCCAAACACTGTCAAAGACAGCAGCTTGGAAGTATTCCTAGTAGCTGTCAGGGGAGGTAGATGCGTTTTGCGGACAGGGTGGTAGCTATGGACCTCAGTTAGACCCTGAGGCTTTTATGGGAGAGCCCTGCCAGTATGTCCTTATTGTGAGGATCAGGGGACCCACACTGAGTGTTGTTACAGCACCACTCTCCTGAACCATTAGGAAGCTGAGAATGGAAGGGAAAAACAATGATTTTTGAAGTACAGGACTGTATGGCACAAATAGAAATTGTTTAGCTTGTCTGTTCCTGGAGGAAACCCGTAAAACTTCAATGTGATTAAGATCAGTTGTCCGTGAATAGTTCTTTCCCTTCTTGATCCCATGACTTTGTTTCAGTGTCTTCTTCAGGCTTAAAGGTGGAAGGAAAAAATAAAAATAAAAATAAACAGCAAAACATATCATTAAGGCTGCTGCATCATGCTAGAAGTTGCACCAAATTATTCTTGAATTTAAATTCTTTGCTTTTAAGTTCCAGCCCTGGGATATGGGTCTTCCCAAGTCAGTGAGAAACATTGTCTGAGGGCATAGTTATATGATAAGTAGTGTGGTCTGCTGCCAAGAAAACCCACAAGCATATCTGGCACAACAATTTCTAGCGCTGCACCACAGTCTGCTACTTTCATGCTTGCCAGAAGTGTCCTGTGGATCTCTTTGTAAAAAGGATCACCAGAATGACCTGAACTTTTAAGAGATAAAACTAAACTTGGGGGCGGGAGGGTATAAGAAATGAGGCCAGTTTTTTTTACTGCAGAAAACAGATTGTGCAATATTTTTCTTAACTCTGAAACAGTCTGTCATTATGAAGCAACCTTCATGACTTGAAGTATTTTCTCTTTAAATAATGCTGAAGCAGAATCATGGAGATGGGATGAAACTCAGGCTTTGGATAAGCACTGGAACTGATAATGTGCTTGGCTTTCCGTTAGCTCAGCTGTCTTCTACCCTCGTAGAGGACCAGCCCTCCAGAATAAAAGTATGGGAAGAGACCAGAATGATCTTGCTTCTGGAAAAATGAAATGGCAAATAGACAGGGATTTCAAGCACAAGACTTCCTTTAAGAAAGAGTTCTCAAAGGGCACAACGGAAAGAAAATGTTTCAGGAGCGTAATAGCTTTTGTTTAAAAAAAAAAAAAAAAAGGGAAAAACCAGAACTGTGCTTTATATATGCAACTAATTATGTTCTTGCAAGCTTAGTGCGGGAAATGGGAAAATGAGATCATAATTTGCAAGATGTTCATGAAGGAATATATGCTTTTTTAAGAGAATGGGAATATAGTTGTACTTCTGAGTTACAGCCACAGCTTGTAAGAAGAATTAGCGGAAGGACGCTTCTCCCTGTCTGCCATAGCAGTTTCATTCTGAATGATGATTAGAAAAGCCTGGTGCATCCATAAATATTATTTGTTAGAAAAATATGAAAGTGTGTAATGACTTTAATACTCTTAATTTCTTTTTTATGAAGCTCTTGGGGGGGGGGGGGGACACACAACAAAACAAAAAAAATTTTTTTTACACACCAAAACAAAACAACCATTTTTGAAGGCAGGAACAGTTCTGCAAGTTGCAGCCCTCCTTGTCATGAGTGTCTTCTGGTGCAAAAGGAGTGGGTCAGGATACTGTCTGAGGCCTTTTAGGTACATCTGGCTGCTGCTTTAATCTAAGCCTGTTCGAAAAATTTTTATAGTAAGGCTGTGGGTATCTTGTGTATACCTAAAATTGTAGACAGACGGGTTAGACAGCTTAATAGTTCTTGGGTATCTTAGGCCTTGTGTGTCTAATCTAAATTGGTGGTTCTGATGGTCACTGCTAGCTGAGAAACTTTTTTAAAAACTAAAAGTAGATAATTATTGCAAGCTATATGTAGTCACTAAAGATCAGAGGTTCAAGGGCAAAGGAAAATGAGCTTTTTTCCTAATCCTGGAAGATTTTGCTGCATGTGGAAATATGACACGCTAATGTGCAAGAAGCTTCTGCTCTTTCTATACTGGCACTAGGCTGTCTGTACTGCTTCTCTTTTGTGTATGGTAGGACTGGCAGGGGACTCTTGCTCCACAATTACTTCAGAGGGGAGTATGGTGGGTAGAATATCTTGGAATGATCTCTGCTTTACCTTACTTGAGAATGGGAAAAGCCTTTAAAAACAAACCAAATGCTCTAAAACTCTTATTAGCGAGTTGATAAAGCTGGCAAGCCATTGCAGGTGCTGGGAGTGCAAATGTGAGTGTTGGAAAGAGCATCAATGGAGCGTCTGTTTCAAAGTGGAGTTCAGAGCATCCAAATGTAACTTGAGGTGAGGACGCAATCACATGAGGAAATCTTGCACACAGTTTTTTTTATCTAACCATTTCCTGTCATTCTTAATCATCTCCAACTCTAACCAAAAATAACTGTAGTGACTGGCCTGTTTACTCATTAGCATCTGCCTGCAGTACATGTGCCTTCCAGCACCATGCTTCTCTTGGGTGCTTCTGTTAGCCCCCACCATGATCCTGGGGAGTTCTTGGCCTGGGCCCCATCTGCCTGCCCAGTCTGCGGTGGTGGAGGGGCATGTCTCCTCAATAGGTGCCTTTGAGGATCTTGTTGGCAGCTGTGTTGGTGGGTGAGAGAAAGGGCAGGTTTGCCTGTGTTTTTCTTTCACCTTCCTCGTTCGTATTAAACAAGTCTTTCAGTGGCGGAGTGGGTGAGTGGTAAAGGGCAGGTCTGTCTCACTGTTTTTCTTGCCCTTTCTTCCTCCCCTGTACTAGGTGATGATGTTTCACTTGTGAAGCAGCTTCTGGAAGAGATCCTTCTCCTTTATGGTACTGGGCTTTCTGGTAGGGATGTCATTTAGGGAGGCTGTCCAGAAAGCCTGGATCAGCACCCGACAGCCAGCACGTGTGTCCTTCTGGTGTCAAAAGTGAGCCTTCCCACCAGCTTCTCTGCTATGGCCAGGAGTGACCTAAGTTGTCAATTAATGCAGTACTTTGATAGATGGAGGGGTAAGAACATTTACCCATGGGAGTTTGAGTGCAAGTACACAATAGATGACTAAAGAAGCAGCGTGCAGAACTGAAGTGGTACAACCATCTCTGCAGCGCAGGGATGGCTGGACCAACGCTGGGAGAGGGTTCAGTGGGCAGATGCATTTGGCACTTGTTCTCCCAAAAACTAGGGGAACTGTTATTCTTCTCTGGCATGCTGCAGGGAATTTCTGTTAAAAGAAACTGATATTCCAGTTGTAGAACAGCAGTAAAATTCTTTCATGGCTAATCGATCCTCTGGAGATGGATCCTGCCACATACTTAGTGGCTGTCACAGGCAACAGCCCTTTCACTGAGCTGAACATAACCCAAGACTGGTTCTCATGTGTTCAAAGGTAAAGTAATACAACACAAAACAGCTGGGAGTTAGAGGTAGACTTAGAAATGCAATACTTGCATGTATTAAATATTTCCAAGTAAAATTGCTACACAGCTTAGATTTTTCTATCCCTATGTACATACCTGCTTCTCATATTTAACTTTGACGAATTAACATCAACCACAAAAGGAGGTTAGTGTGTCTGCGCTGTTAATCATGCTTTTTGTCAAGACAGATCAGCACTTTCATAAAAGATCAAAATTGTAGGTCACATGAGTTCTCTGAGAAGTTGTATACAAAGCTAGGCTAGTTTTGTATTAACATATTGGGATTTGGAAATCAGGGTGACTAGTCCCAGATAATCTTGTATGGAAGAAGGGCTGTCATAATTTTTCAGATGCCAGTTGCAAGAGAAAGACGTGGAAGGACAGTTTCTAGCTTGCGGGTGTGTAGTTGCAGGAAGCCATGAGAGTTCAAAGCTGATGGCTGAAGTGCTGCTGTACAGGGGTGCTGCAAGTAATTCTGTTTGTAGATGTTTTGGGTATATCATATGACATTTAACTTGTGATAGTTAATTGTAGCAAGGTAGCTAACCAGGCAGATTTTCTGCTACTCCAGTATGGGTGTCTGGTGTTTGCGTATGTGTATCTTCTCTGCAGAAACAGTATAAATAATACTTAAACAGTTGTTCTGGGTTGAGTTTGTGTGGCTGTGGCAAGGGCAGGTGTTGAGCAGGGATGCACAGGGGGCAACTGTAGCTTGTTGGGAACACTGCTGCATTAAAGTGGTGGAAAAGTATTAAAGCAGAGGAAATGAGGTAAACAAGCTTGTGTATTGAAACACGCTCTGAAAAGACAAAATGCTAGTCTTGAGCACAGTTTAGTGCCTCTGGAATTATATGGAAGGCTAAGTCATCAGTTTGTGTGACATAAAATCAGTCCTGGAAGAATGTTTTGGGTGATAGCTTGCAGATGACTTGTGGTCACACTTCTGCTGTCTCTTAAAGGTTTCCCCAAGCAGTGATGTCAAAAATGGTAAGGCACTTGTCAGCACTGTTGATGCTACTTGCAGCCCCGAGGGCAGCAGATGGCTTGCATGTCTTCCTAGTGCTCTGGTAGAGTGGAAATGAAAATTGCTGAGTGATAGTAGTTTAGTCCATCTTTTATGGGATCTGGGAGGTTCTGATATGAATAGATGTCTTCTGGAGAAGAGACATAAAACTTGCAAATAGGAGATTGGGTATTGGTTGCTGTTGGTGCTGGCTGGACAGAAGCTGGCGTGACTGGTGTGCCTGCCTCTTCCCGGCACAGTCTGGAAGCTATGTTCCAGTAAGATGTCTGTACAGGGCAAACTCTGCCCCAGCACTCTGTTTGGAACAGGGCTGAGCCTTAACATCCAAAATGCTGTGTTAGATTCTGCTATTAAGTGCTACTAAGCCATGTTTCTTTAAGTTGGGTGTGGTTTTTTTTCAGATTTCAGACATAATCCAGTGACTTTGACGTTTTTGCGTTTAACCCTTCAGAGTTGCTCTTTAGTTGTGTAAGGTCCTGAGCTTCGATTAGAGTTTTACCTAGGTAAATGGAGAGGTGGAAGTGTGATAGGGATTTAAGTTGACTATCTGAAGGGGCAAGAGGAGAAAGTAACCAAATTTCAAACTACTGTTAAAATAGCGTAGCAGAAGTTGCTGCCAGTAGAATCATGTGTCAGATGTGGCACCTTGAACAAATAGGTTGCAACAAGTGTCTGTGGTGATGACCTATATTTCCCTGCTGTGCAACAAAACTAGCAAAAAAAGGTGGTGGAATAGGAGCACAATGGAAGAATGGCACAAGGAACCTGCAAAAATTCAACAAAGGTTTATAGAAACTCCTGGCTTCTCTCCCCTCCAAATCATGATCATCTCTTCCTGAAAGAGAAGAGGAGGAAACATGGTACAAATGGTCCAAAGACTGACTTCAGGGACTTGAAAAATGAAACAAAGAAGGATGGAGCAGGGTAATGTGTAGTGTTGAGTGTTTGGTGTTTCTGTTGTTCATACTGATATCTGTTTCAATGCCAGGCAACTTTAAAAAAACCTCGAATATCAAGATAGATCTGACAAGCTGCTAGCTTCTTTGCTTTCAGTGAAGCCTGGTATTGGTAGTCCTTTAAGAGTAAGTTAATGCTTAGTTATAATGTCAAATTGAAAAATTACAGATGACATAAGTGCATCTCGCTGTGCTCCTGGAACACACCACACGTTTCTCAATCGTTTGGCATCCAGCTTTCACTTCTGGTGACATATTCATGGCTGATTTGTTGTGTTGAAAGCAGAACCTAAACTACTACGCTGATTTTTAGCCATTCTAAAAATATTTGTAGGTTCTGTTTCTCCTTCCATCTTAGATTCACGGACTGAGGAATAGCAAAGTGAGCCTGGTTTTGAATACTGCATGTGAACTTAAGCTAGATGATTCAGTTTATTTAAGAAAAACTTTAGGGTGATTGATTTTCAAGGCAGCATTTTTCTCAGGACTTCTGTATCAATTTGTATTTTAGACTGGTCTTAGATATTTTAAAATTCTCTAGCCAAACTAGCAGTTAGACAGAATGCACAGAAATGTCTTCCAGTGGTCACTTCAGGAGTTCTATTGCTCTTCAAACACACAATGAAGGGATTTCCGTACAAATATTACTTGGTCCAGGGTACCCCCCCAAAATTTGGCAATAAATCGTAATTTCAATGAGAACATTGCTGTGGTGGTACTTGGTGTACAGTTGTACAATGAAACTTTTATGAGATTTAAATGAATTGCCTTTATATGTTTGTGCTTTTAAGGCAGATACTAATAGAAGTCTGAAAGTCTTTTTAAGACAGTCGGGTGCACTTGAGAATTTAACTTCTCACTATTTTCACTTCAACTGATTTTAGCTCCTTGAAAACAGTATAGCTCTTACCATAGAAAAAGTAAAGAAAATGAAAAAAAAAAAATCTAACACCACCTCAGGATTAAGTCTAACTGTTTTTTAAAGTGCTGGCTAATTACCTGTGCAACTGTTAGAAAGAACACCCTCGCTAAGAACTGTCCTTTTCTATCTCTTCTTTTCATAGGATAAAAAGAGAAATCTGTATGTGATAACCACATGTTAGGTGCCTTTGAGAGCCTCAAAGGAAATCTGGTTTGCTCTACAGCATTTTCAGATTTGCTTTACAAGTGTGAGGAAACTGGATGTATGACCTCTTGCCTTACCTCCCACAGTGGGAAATTTTCAACAGGCTCAGTGTATGAACTTGGATGACAGCTATCCTTTAAAAATAGCACAAGAATTCACATATATTGGCATATATATTTTCACTGTGCTCAGGGTACAATAACTACGTTGTCTCAATCTCTGTGTGTAGAGAACTAGAGGATAATTAGGGAGATGCGAGAAAACAGAAGACAACTTGATTCTGAGAACGTAGTTAGATGTGGTAATCAGGTGAAGCAAATCCAAGGAATCCACATCATTCTTAGCTCTTTGTTTTTGCCTGCTGCTATTGCTACAATTGACAATTTGAGCCATTCTCAGTGTTTGTTTTAATGGATAGGAAATGGCATCAGTGAAAACATAGGTATACTGTGCAAATGCTATGCACCTGAGCTAGGATCACTAGTTACCTTTTACTGTTCTGTTGCGTTTGCTGGAGCACGTTCATCTTACGTGGAGGAAATATTTAGCTGGGGCCTTTTAAGATGTTTAGACACTTTGGGTGTCTAAAGAGTGTTTTACCTTTCCTCATTCACTGTAAGGTGATGTACTTTAAGTGTAACTGTTTTTTCTGTCCTTCTAAAAGACTGGTTTTTTTCACAGAAAAAAACAACCTCCTACAGCATTACCTTTTTGAAGACTACTGGGCATTGTAAGTTTTATTTCTGCTTCTTGCTGCAACTGATGTTCTGTCATACTGGAAACAGGTATAAAGGTTTTGCGGCGTGTACTCTAACAGAGACTGCTGTGCATCTTTGAAGATAAGCTGAAGTTGCCATAAGAACTATTATTTAGTTTTGCTTAAGCTGTCCTCCACAGTAATGCAGCTGTCCTTTTGCCCTTGACTGCGTGTGCAGTGTTACGTGCACTGTTTGGAGGCTCTTTGGAGCCAGCCTTCAGAGAACAGACCCCAGAACTGCCATCCGTTGGGTCCGGTTACTTGGGTGGCATGCCCTGGACCAGGAACCCACCTCACTGCCATGTTACAGTTGCCCACATAGTTTATGCAATCCCTTATGGAAAGTATGTTGTTAGTAAGGGTATTGCAAAACATGTGATGAAAGTAGGTCAGATTCTTGCCAGATGCTCCTGTCAAAAATAACATTGCTTACAAGATGTTAGGAATACCTGGAGAAAGTGCTTCCCTGATAATTGTACTAAGGTTGTACTTTTGTTCCCATTTCTAGGTTGAACTTTAGCAACCAACAGGGTAGGCAACATAAGTGTAGTCATGTAATACTACTGTTCCTTTAATTCCCTTACAATGAGGGGAAGAAGGCTCACTTCTCTAAGTTTGGAGTTTGTGGGTTTTTTGCCAAATTTAAAAAGAGGAATAATGCCTACAGCAATGCAAACATGCGCAAGCTAAATAGTACGAACTATAGGAAAAGGTGTGTAAAATAGAAAAGATATTTATCTTATGGAAGCTGAAGATAGTGAGTCTTTCAGGATAGCTGTGCAATAATAATTTTAAGCAAACAAACAAACAAAACTCCTTTGGCTAGTCTTACCTAGGACATTTTACCTAGCTGCTTTCTTGCCAAGCAGATGTCTCTGTTTGTAAAAACAGTAAAGCAGCTATGAGTTGACTGTTATTTCCTGGCCTTATCTGAAATGGGATAATACTGACCAGCGTAGTTAAGCTGTAACTGGTTGGGTTTCAAGTTCCAATTTCAATTCAGCAGTTGCCAGACAAATGGGCTTGCTCCGGCTTCACTGAAGCCAAAGCAGGGCTCCTATTCATAAGCTCATTGCTTACTTTGGATTAGGTATAAAGTAAATAATGTGAATAATGTTGTTCTTTCATTTGTCCACTTAACTATGTAATGGATTTGGTTTTGTGTATGATAATTTACTTGCTTCTCTAACTTATGGGAGGTAAAACTGCTTCAGCAAAAAGTCATTTTTTCGTTGTTATTTCACAGTAGATTATGTAAGAATTGCATTTAAATGGTTTCAGTACAGTTAATGTTTCCTTCGAGGATGACAGCATGACTGCTTTTTGCAGAGACTATTGTGGCAAAAATATCACCATTTCTAGGTTGCTGGATATCACCTTTCAATTGCTTTCTCTAAGAACTGAAACAATAAAACTCATGTTATTTGCTATTCTGTCAGCTTGGCATACTGATTTGTCTTTTGGTCATGTATGCCATGCCTGAATTACTTGTGGCTGGTCTACTGCGAGTACTACTATGATCCTTGTGCCAGAGGTGTGAAGTTGTTTCCTTCCCATTTAGGAACTAAACAAATCTCTGAAGTTACCTGTTGCAGGTATGCTCGAGCACTTTATAATTCATCACAGGCTGTTCATAATGTATACAGTAGTTCTTGTGTTGAGTAGGTAATGGTTTTGTGGTTTTGGTGTGTGGTTTGTTGTTTGTTTCTGTTTTTTTTTTTTTAATGTCCTTAGTTAAAAATGAAGTAAGATGCTCAGTGATCAATGTGCAGTCATTGCA
>NW_009621145.1:0-1751 GCF_000690535.1 Cariama cristata | reverse complement strand
TTTTTTTTTTTTTTTTTCCCTTTCCTTTAGCAGGGTGTTTATTCCGAAGATCATAACAGCTACAAAGGCGAGCTTCTGCTAACACGGACTCAGGCACCGGGGCTGTCTCTGCATTGCAATGCCATCTGCCCTCAGAAATGGCAGCGCCAAGAGGAAACCACACACGTTCACAAATACCTGTCCAAATCAAAACGTCAGCATTACAAGCCCTAACAAACAAAAAAACTCACTTGGAAGCTGCAATGCTCCCTGCTCAAGGCCATAACACAGTTATCTTCTTGGGCTCGCCTTCATCAGGCTCAAGCCAGCCCGAAAGCCCCCAGCCCACCGCAGCCGACGCCAGCGCCCAGCCCGCATCAGTGGCACCAGCCCAGCTCCCGCCGTGGGGCCGTACAGCACACCGGGATGGCAAAACTCCTCCCGGGGCATGCTCAGGGTCAGAAACACGGCGGCAAGGTCTGCAAAGTCAGGCAGCCCTTCGGTTGAGTGTATTTCTAAGGTGGTCCGGTAAGCCTGGCTCCGCTTCTCCAGCTGTCTCCGTTCGGATGGAGACCTGGATGCTCCAGTCCAGCTCAAATGTGCTGTAATGGAAAGCAGGGCCTGAGGAGAAGGGGGACGGGCGAGGGTGCACACCTCTGCCTCGACGGGAAGGAAACCCAAGGCCAGACTCCTACGGCCCAGAGCGTACAGCGAGCAGCAGCTACAGGCACCACTCCCAACCCAAGAGCTTATCCATATTCCGGCTGTGTTACTTAAAGAAAAAAAAAACACCTTAGCCACCATGGATATTTTTTTCTTTTTCCCATCACGTTTCCAAGGCAAAAGAACAGACATTATTAGGCAGGTTTGCTGACTATAATAGAGAAAAATCATATTATTGAACAGTCAGACAGGCTTTTTTTGTCCCCTGCTCTGTGTATGCTCTTGGTTCTAAACAAGGGAGAACGGAGAACGGATAAGATAAATTAGAGGGGAAGATGTACTTCAACAAATAGATATACTTTTTTTTTTTTTCCCTAAAACTGTCTTGATTCTGTTTATACTGGCTAGGAGACAGCACCCTCCATCCTTCTGAAACATACCAAACAAAACCCGAGCTAATGACGTGATTCCCGTAACCAAGGTCACAGACCTGGTTTTGCTGGAGTGTGCAGCTGAATACTATACCCAGGGCAGAACTCAAAACTTCATTTAAAATGGGCCAAGTATCAGAAACTTCAATAATTTGCTTAACAGGAGGAAAAGCGCTTAGGGAATGCTTTTCTCTCAAAAGAAAAGAGGAAAGTTGGAAAGTCTGTGGGTCCTCTTGAGTGCTTCATCTAGAGGAAGCCGCAGGGAAAGCTGTGATGCTGCTGAAGTCAACAGCAAAGCTCCTCTCCACCTGGGTGAAACCGGGATTTTGCTTCATCTCCTTCGGGCTACACCCCACTAGGAGGGAGGGTAGTTGAAAGACAGAAGGGATGGCTCACGGCCCACATACGTCCCCAAAAAAGCCGCCGTGACTCTGCCATCGCAAACAGCGGCCGCTCCCTGCGCAGGCTGCACGTGAGGAGATGCACGCCGCGGCATACGGGCGACTTCTCTCTAAACAAGGAAATCAACACAACAGGAGGACTTGTAGATTGGGTTGTTGACACAAGAAAACCTGCTTTAGCTCGTAAGTCTATAGTTTGCTCGACACAGAGGAAAACAAATAGGATTTGAAGCCAGCAGGCCTGGCGATAAGGCTCAGCCGCTCGGCCGGGACAGCT
>NW_009621144.1:947-1643 GCF_000690535.1 Cariama cristata | reverse complement strand
CAGGGACCGTCTGATCTGCAAACGGATTATTTTTAAGTGAAAAGACAGTAGCAGCTGCTTAAATGCATTGACTTGTTGAAAAACATATAGATTTGGGTACCGATGGCACAGAGCGCTATCACTTAGGTGTCTCGGCCCATCTGCGTAAAGTAACTATTGATTTTGGTTGATATGCATTGATTCTAAGAAAACTGCCCTGCTTTGAAAATGAACTTCCAGTAGTTTCAAGGGAAAATGCAACACGTGGTCTCTCTTGCAGGGCTCCCTTGTTTCGTTAAACGCGGCTCGCGCGTTTGAAAAAGAGATGCAAAGCCAAACAACTAGCTCGGAGGGAATTAAAATGCATCGATTCTTGGGGTGGGAATAATGGCCTCCCTTAAAAGCTTTTGGAGACGTTGACGTGCATCGCTTTGGATAAAGCTCTCCCTCCAGCCAGCTCCCCCTGGAGCTCTCACCCCTGCAAGTCTTGGTGGTGGGGAGCTGCACCGGCGGGGTACCGACCGCCTGGACCTGGTGGCTTCACCGTTGTCCCTGCCCGGCCAGGACAGCCCTGCCCCTCGCTCTCCGCTCCCGGACAGGGGATGCTCTCCGCCTCGCCTTACTGCAAGAAGCTGCTTTCAGAGGGCTTTGGCTAAGAGCTGCCCGTCCGTATGTCCTGCCCGAGGTGTCTCCTCCCTTGCCATCATTTTAACCGGC
>NW_009621144.1:0-932 GCF_000690535.1 Cariama cristata | reverse complement strand
TTGGGCAGCAGGTCTCGGCCAGCCTGACCTAGCAGAGCCTCACTGTTTAGACCAACAGGCAGAGAGAGGCCATCTGGGAGAGCGAGTCCTAGTCCCTCCAGCAAGTCCTTACTGTTAATTAAAGGTATTAATTGGCATCCAGGCTGCTTATGTAAAGAGGCAGTGGCCTCTGCAGTGCCTGGCCCTAATTAGAGCTACACAGAGCTGTTCTCAAATCTGGGCACAGACGGGGAGAGGGAGCGGCGCATCGCGTTCGTGCAAGGGACTTCTGTCCCCATCCCCGGGGAGGAAGGATGGCTGCTGGTGCTGTGAGCCGTGCAAAGCAAGGGGGACGCCGGAGCGAATGCGTAACCGGGGCTGGATCCGGCCCCACCATCTCCTCCTGGCTCCTCTCTGCGCCAAGCCGGTGCTGAATGCGCCCAGGGCGCGGGTGGGTGGCAAGCAAGACCCGACGCAAACAGAATTTTATTGTCGGGCCACACGTTTTTGTCAAAAGAGATGATTTCTCGCAGGTTCCCTACCTCTCTCTGTTTAATTTGCATTATAAGCTGCAGGAGGGACGTGTTTGGTGCTGTATTTCGTGGTCTTTCCCCGGCAGGCCGGCTGCTGCTCCTACCGCCCGGGAAGGGGACGCTGGCGCTGGCACCGCGTGCCCCGACCAGGCAGCCGGCAGCCCAGAGTTTTTCAGGCGCTCCGCCCTAACTTCGTTAAAGTCTTTGCACTTCAATTTCCAAATGTAGTCTGGGAGCGACATGAAAATTAGATCTAAGAATGAATGATTACAACTTTCAAGTTAAGTCTGGTTGGTTCACTAATCAATTTGGTTAAGTGAAAATCCATAGCAAATGAGTCAGCCGCAGCACAACGTTTCTCCATCCAATTTAAATTAAAACACCAACCATAATAATTTCACAATTACTCTGCGAGGATGC
>NW_009621143.1:0-1381 GCF_000690535.1 Cariama cristata | reverse complement strand
AATCAGCTGTGCTGCGCAGCCTGGAGCTGCGCATCAGGTGGGGCTACAAACACCTGCGGGCTCTGCCTTGCTCAAGTCCAAAAAAGACTCACAAGTACGGCCACGATGAAGGAGCTCCGAGTGCCTCCTCACCAGAGGGGCCTGGGTACCCGGGGTGGTCATTAATGCCACCGCAGCCTCTGGCATCCCCGTGTCATCCCAGGCAGCAGCAAACAAATCTCAGCAGCTGAAGCCCTGCAGTTTCTTGCCCACCCTCCTCTGCCTGCACCGCACCTAGGCCCCAGGAGAGGACATGCACTCCTCTTTTTATACCTCCAGCTGGAAACCAACTCCCGAGTTTAAACTAACATCCCCACAGGAGAGCAACACCGACAAGTTGAGCGCTGGGGCAGTAGGCAGTGGAGCTGGGGGTATTTCCTCCCGCCGAAGCCAGGGCACCAGATAAGCTCTGCCAGGCAAAGAACCCCAGGAAATACCCTCTGCCGCTTCCACCCCAGCCAGGCACCCCGGCCAGCTCTTCCCAGCCTGCAGGCAGGCTGCCAGACTCCGTCCAGATTTCTTATGACCAACGGGGATCAGTAGCTGCTTTCTGAGAGCAAACCTGTAAGCAGTACCACCTGCCTTCCAAGTGCAAGACAGAAAACCTTTTGCAACTTTGCCCAAAGTGTTCTCCACCGAAAAGTGTGCATTGTCATTTTCAGAGGTCAAAATTTCAGCAGTCAGCACCCTTTGAATATCACTGTGATACGACTTGATCAACCAGACACATCCCTTGGAGTGATGATACAGCCTAAAAACCATGCTTTGTAAGCACTGAACAAGATCTTCTTCCCAATTTTGGTTAAGAACCAGGCCAGCAGTAGCTTGAAGTTGCCTTTGCACGTCAAAGTCAGCCCCATTGCCTTCATCTCATCTATTACCTCTAGACAGAGGAGGTGTTTGTTGTCGTATTTTGTTTCTCTGGGTGGATATCAACAGCAAACACTCCAAAACAAACAGCTGCTCGCGTGAGAGGCTTTCTCGTCCAGACCCGCACTTCGAAGCTTGCTTGTGAGCAGACCCCTGTTTCGGCTGGCCCCACCGCACCGCTCAGGCTGACCAAGACACACGCACCACTGGCACGCCCCCTCCCCTGCTTCACAGCCACCTCGCTGCTGACTGACTTCAGCCCAGCTTGTCGGGTTTAGCTGTACACAAGACCTGGCCATCACCCTCCCGTGGGGAAAGTCTGCACGCGGAGAAGCAGGACAGCTTACACCCCGAGGATGCGCGGTTTATTAGCGAGACCCTCGCGCCTAAAGGACACCAAAAGCCTCACAAGCTAACAACGTGCCTGGCTCTAAGGAGCTAAGTACTCACCTGCCACCTCAGCCACTCAGAC
>NW_009621142.1:0-980 GCF_000690535.1 Cariama cristata | reverse complement strand
CGAGGATCCTGCACCAGCTCCTCGGCCTCTGCCCGACTCCCTTACCTCAGGCCGGCACAAGCAGCTGGGGGGCTGTTTCTTTGAAGCGGGGTTGGCCTCACCCTGCTGCGGTGTGCCCGCCAGCAGCAGTCACCTAGGACAGAGAGCGGCAACCATTTACTAGAAAAATAAAATCTTTTACGCCCTAGGTGATCGACAAATGCAATGTACGCCACTTCCACAAACACTCGGAACCCACAGCGACCCAATCGCCGGCATCCAGGCACCCTCCTGCTGTGCACGCCCGATGGAGAGTGGAACTTCCCAAGAAGGTACCTTGTCCTCCTCCCGTTGAGTGCTGGCTTGGTTAGAAAGACATCTTGGCCCATGATTTCACAGTACGGCAGGATTAGGCCCTTCAAGCACTGGTTTTCCATGGTATGTCCCACTGGCCTACCCAACTTGAGGTGCTGGGGCTCTTCCTTGCTACAGTCACTGAGCAGGCTGAGCTGGAAGTCAGGGGCTGGACACCTCGGGAGACCCCAGGCAGCCCAAGGAGGAGCCAGGCCCCCGTCCACGCTAGCGCCAGGCATGACACCTGGGTGAAAGGAAGGAGAAAGCTGAGGTGGCCACAGCCCAACAACAGCACTTGTAGGCTCCAAAACACATGCCTGGCAATTCGGAGTAATTTAAGCAAGGGCAACTTCTCATGGAAATGAGGCTTATCCTTTCCTCAGGGGTTAACTGCCACAACAAACTCTCCAGGACAGGAGCAAAATCTCTTGAAATCCTCAGGACCAGGAGCCTTTCTGGAAGGCAGATTTTACTCAGACACAAATTATTGGGCTTAATGCCTTAGGAACTGGATGAAATTATACGGCCCTGTAATGCGTGAGGTCAGGCAGATGATTTAATGGTCTCTTCTGGCCTTAAGAAACGTTAACTTGCCCACTTCATGCCCACCGGTACCAAGTTGTCCACTGACCGCAGGTCCCCCACTC
>NW_009621141.1:16462-31011 GCF_000690535.1 Cariama cristata | reverse complement strand
AGGGAGGGAGCTTAGAAGCTCCCTGCAGTTCTTCCAAATCCTGGGACCTCTCTCCTTCCCATGTAAATGATGCCAGAGAGAGCTTTGGTGTGAGGGAGGGTCGATTCCTCCTTCTTCCTTCCCTAGTACTTTACCCCAGTGACAAGTCCAAAAAGTTGTTCTGAGGTTCATCTGAATACTACACCCCAAAAAATGCCATTCAGACTTGTAGCAACCATGGAGGCTAAAGGAATAAAGAGACAAATACACTTCTTTGGATACGGTTCATAAATAGGCTATTAAAAAGTAAAATGAAAAAGCAATCAAAAAGGAAAGATTTTTTTGCTCTTCCCTAAGTCCCTCTAGCAAAGAGAGTCTTATTATGAAAAAATAGGAAAAAATAAAAGTCTGCTTTAGTTTTGCAAAAATGTTCCTGCTATGGAAAGGGATATTCTCTGTGGATCCTGTTGCAAACCAGAATGGTAGATATTTCATCTTTAAAATGGAATAAACCAGATCATCAATAGTATGAAGCAGTAAAGTGCCCAAAACTAGAACTAGCTGAAGATAATTAGTTACTGTACTGCTGATTTTGGCAGAGTATCTTGTCATAAATCAGAATGCACTAAGATCAGTGTAATCTCCAGGAAAGAAATGCAGAAGGTAAAATTTCTTTTCTAGGTTCCTCATATGTATGTATATAAATACTTACATATTCATATGTATCTATGTATACGTAAATACACACATATGTATGTATATCGATGTATGTATTTTTTTGTATATATGTATATATATTTATACATAAAATGCAGAAAAACTGAGATCTGAGAGAAAAGTATAGCACTCAGTTATAACATGCTTCAGCCTAACCTTGGCTACTTGTATAAATTGGAAAGGCATGCAACCAATATGGGGGCAGGCTCTGATGGAAGAAGAGAAAGGAAAAAATAAAAGGGAAAAGATCTGCCAAATAAAATAACTAGCAAGAAGAGAAAGACTAACAATAAAGACTGTAGGGCCTGATCAATTTTTTCTTGCATTTTGAAACTGTTGGTATGTTGGGAGGAGGGTGAGCATAAGGGACTGAGCATCGTGCTCCTTGCTGCCCAGCAAAGCAGGGGTGCTGCTTACTGAGCATTTGCTTTCTGTACACCGTGTAACGTTGTTCTGGCCCATGGCTACCCAGGGGCGAAGCTATGAGAACTCTGCTGACCTGCTTGCAATATCACATCTCTAAAGCTGGGAGGAACTTGAGGACAGATGCTGATCAAGTGTGAGCTCCCTCCTAGGCTTTAGCTGGATCATCACTGCTACAGGTAGGGGATCAGATCCAGATTTACAAGGAATCAAACAAACACAGTGTACCCAGTATATCCTACCCGTGTAATTTGCCTACCATGTCCCAACACTATGCTTTGAAAACAATCTTGAAACACTCTTGTATATGTTCTACATGATATTTGGTGCTGTCTTCTTCCCCCCCTCCCCCCCCCGGAACAACAGTAATCTATATTGGGGGGTGGGGGGGGCACAGAAACACCACAAAAAAAGCAAAAATGCAATGGTAAATTTAGGAGTCTGGCTTTTGTTCTCATGTTAACACTGTGTCTACATATTTATACATTTTCTTTTAGAAGAACAAAATATGTCTTTTCTGTTTTGGAATTAAGGTCATCATGGAAATGCAAAACAAAACAAAGAACAAAGAAATCAAAAACCTGTTTACTTTTTTTGGCATGATGAACTAGTACAGTAAAATCTGTCATAAAATTTTACTCAATTTTATGCTGCATTCACAGTTTTTTGACTTTCAGATTTTCCTTTTTTTTCAAGACAGATGTCTGGGGAAAAAAAGAAAACAACAAGCTGTCGCTACATTCACCATATTGGACTCTCATTCCAAATGTCATTTTTGCTCATGCTGCTTAGTAATGACATAGAAAGGTCACAGAACTGTCACTTCTATAGTAAAATGAAATAGCCCCTTGTTTGCCATTCCTCTTCACAATTTTAAGAACTTAATGTCAGTAAACGAGTGGCATAGAAATGCTATTTAAAAATTTAGTCCATTTTATTGTATCTAGAAAACAGGAATGGAACTTGACACCTTCTGGGTGTTTTCTTGATAACAGATATTTAGAAAAATATCTGACTACATGAAGAAATATTTATCAAACTAAACATTCTATCTATACATAAACACCCCTACCTGTTACAGAGATTACTTTTCTATCCCCATTTTTCTCCAGTCTTGAAGGCATATTGTAGCCCTTGAAGTGCTGATAAAAGTTATTTGGTTCTGCTGACCACAGAATGGGAAATGTCAAATAGATTGAAATCCACAGATCAAAGTGAAAATAATTGCTAAACTTACCACTGTCACTTGTACATATTTGCTTGGCAAGACAATGTCTATATTAAATAGACAAATGTAATAGATAAATGTATCTCTGGTCCAAAAAGAATGCCTTATGCCATAATTGGCTATAAACATTAGCACGCCATCTTAGTGGGCGAATGTTGTTATGAGATTAGGCACTAAACTTCCTTCATTACTTTTTAGAAATCTTACTAGCTGCTGCCTGTGTAGCACCTAAATATCTATGACCATCTGGTCCGTGTGAACACGTATTTAAAGGTGTATGGTAATGGGTAGCGTGGGAGCAGGTGCGGTTCTTTAATACATGGAAAAGGAGAGCTCACGCTCCAGACTAGAATAGTTTCCTGGCCTGAGACACAACTGAGAAACCCACCCAAAAGCAAAGGCATAGGGCTGAGTGGTCACTGGATCCAGCTCCTGGTGTTGCAGGCGCAACCACCAATGACTTCAGCAAACTCCATCCCAAACCGAAGCAGATCAGCTGCCTCCCTCCATCCTGCCTCGACATACAACGCCTGCACTCAGCTCACCTCCCCTTCCTTAACTCCCAGCTCCAGCACAGCTACGTATCAAAGCCTTATTTAAAATCTAGGTAACTTACAGTTACCACACTTGTGCCTAAAAGAGAGGAGCGGATTGCTCTGTCATTCTCAGTGTTGCTTTTCAAGTCCTCTTCCTGCTAGGTCTTCAGTTTCTGTTTCCTTCTACTTTTGTTTTGCGCCCCCTCACTGGGGCAGTCATCACGTAACTTTCTCCTCCACCCATTTCCCCATCTCCTTCCATTCTTCAGTGCCATTGCCATATTTTATATTCACATCTATGAGCTATCATCTCCCTCTTATGTGCACATCTGAAAGAAGTATTAAACTCCTTTTTATAGTCTTGCAACATTATGTGCCAGGTTTTTCAGCACTGTGGGGGTGGAATAGTAAGTCCTTCAGTATGACTGTATTGAGTGCCTTGTATTCAACTGCCAGCTCTGCTGTCACGTTTTCTAGCTAATATACCTTTGTATTAGCTAGCCTATATTCACATTCATAAGCTACATTCATATTCCTACTGAAAATGTAATGTACTCATATCCTGTAGGGGCCCTCTACATTGCCTCAAATCTCCCATCTTCTGTTCTCTTTCATATGGCTATCCAAGGTTTTTATTGTATTCTTGATTTTCTTTGCACAGGCTGGCAACTTTCACTTTCTCACTTCTCCTTAGATCTCCCTTTGCCTAAATCTCCAAGATTTAGCCATTGTTGCAAATAAATCTCTTTTTCCATGCCATGTAGGTGTTCTGCTTGCTCTTTGCTGTCCTACTGGAGTAGGTTATTTGTCCAATAATCTCTCAACTACTAATTTTCACATCTTATTGGGATATAGATTTCAGATAGCTTTTGCCTTTATTTTAAAAATAACCTAACTTCTTCACACCTGATTTTATTAACTGTTTCTCTTACTTTCTAAAAGCTTGCCTTTTTGAAGCTGAAGCTTACTATTTGTTGATGCTATTTAAACAAAATTTATGTGTGAGTTCTCAATTTATGTCACTTCTAGAGTCATCAGTTTCAAACGAATCTCTTCACTGAAATTCATGGCTGAACAAACAGCACCTTTTGCTTTGGAAATGGTGAAGAAGTCTTTCACCTGTCACAACCTGGAGTGACTGAATCCTGTTGGTAATACCTGTTCTGCAGCCTGCATTTGGGAAGTTGGAGTATCTCATGATGATACAGATACCAGCAGTGTTTATCTCTCTAGTAATGTTTGTCTTTTTAACTTAATCTCTTTCCAGTCTGCTTGAGCAAAAGAGAGGCATAGCGGGCGAAGGATTTAGGACAGATGCACCCTTCCACACCAACAGAAATTAATCTACAATAATCCTCCCAAGTGCTTTGGCTCCAAATAAATTCTTTGTAACTCCAGCTTTCACCAGCTTCCCAAACAGTGCATGCCATCAGTCCATGTCTCAGTGATGGTAGCTGTTTGGCTGTCCCTACAATATCTGACTCCTCCTGCGGCAGAAATTCTAATTCCTTTTCTACTGTCCTGGGGTTTTTTGATATTTTTTTTTTTACTGAACAAACACTACAATTGTTACTTTCTCCTTAAACCTAGTTGTGTGACATTACAGCTAAGTAACTCATGGTCTCTGCTGCTGAACAATAATATTTTTTGTATTATCAAGGTCCCTTTGTAATATTTCATGCAGCTGGTGCAACTGCAGACCGTGATATTCTGAATACTTTCTGTCTGAGTGTTGGAAAGCCAGTCTCTGTTTAAGATGTACAGAAGGGTTTTCTTGATTAAAGGAGGTACAGTGAAAGATTCTGCTAGATCAGGGCTCTACTGTATTCTTTCTGTTACTGCTGAAATAAGGCAGATGGATGAGAGATGGATACTCTTGTTAACAATTCTAGAATTTCTTGGGAGAAGAGTCCACTTTCTTGAATGGAAAAGGCTGGACTTTCAGTACTAAACTTTCCTCAGTATTTGTGCTTGTGAGTGCAGGCAATTTTTTTCTGAATGAGCAGAAAGAGAAATGGAAAGAACGCTTTGCTGCTCCTCTGTCTGTAAGAGTGATTTTCCTATTGCTTCTATTCATTGGCCACCTAGTTGGAAAAGTAACTTCTGGAATTTGGCAACTTACATCTATTGAAATTAGCAGCAAACCTTCCAGTCAACTTAGCAGAGGCCAGACTTCCCCTCAAGAGCGTGAAAGGATCTTCCTGCTTTATAGCGCTGTTGGATTCCCATTCTGCTCACTAAAGGAATTAATAACAACCCAGCGGGAGGGAGCTATGGCATTTCCTATGTCCACTACCCGTCTGTGGAGTCAGGGCAGTGAAAACTCAATTTTACAGTAGATATGAGATATCTAAGGATAGTTAAGAACATATCAACATAAGCATCAGTAAAAACAGTTATGGTCCAGACAGTGGACTAGTCTATGCAAGAGATGGATTTGCCTGGACCATCCCCAGCCATTCTAAAGTTACTCTGGGGTGCAATAACTGTATTGCCTCTGTTTTATGACCTCTAGCTCAAAACCACCTTGGCACTTGAGGGCCAAAACACAGCAAATATGACAAATGTGTGTCATGTGAAAGCCACAGAATTACAAGCCAGTGAATCAGATGTCCATACCATAAAAATCATTAGAAAGTACAAGAAAAATGGAAATAGATAAACTAGAATATAGATGACAGTCTGTCTTCTTTGTTGTTCTTTGAGGGATCAAAAAGTGCGTGATAAAGGAGATCCATTTGATATAATCTATTTGGCTTTCCAAAAGGGTCTCAAAATCTCCCTCACCAAAAGAGAAGGATTAAAAAGCTGAAAACAGAGAGTAGGAGTAAAGACTGAAGCTTCACTAAAGAAATACCAAAAAAAACCCTCTTTGAAATGGGTGGCTAGTCATTGAAGTGGCAGCTAAAATTCAACAAAGTAAATGTGAAATGATATATATATGAGGGGAAAAAAATGATAATTTCACATATAACATGATGGGCTCTAAAATACTGCAGAATATGTCTTCCAGAGTAATACACAATCCGTGAGAATATCAGCTCAGAGAGTAGCGAAATAAAGCCAAATGTTAGGAGCTATTGGGGGGGGCGGGTGTCGAGAAAGCTTTCTCTGACTGAGGTAGTTTCTGGTATCATGTTTGGTCATTGCTAGAGACAGCATACTGACATCTTTGGTCTTTCCCACTATAGTAATTTTTAATACTTTTACCATCATGCTTCAGAGAATTAACCAATTTCTTCAGTAAAAAGTATAAAAAAGTAGACTTCCATAAATCATATAACTAAATCTAATTATATCAGGCTTGTTTTGATTTCCTATGTTTTTTTTCCAATCTATTTCATTTTTCTAATCCTAAATTGCAATGTTGTTTTTATTCCATCTTATATCCTCTATATTTATCACTCCTTAAATGTTCCTAATATGTTCCTCAAAACTATGACTCTGACTAGGAAGGCCAAAGAACATTAAATCAACTGTATTGTACCTGTCTGAACATAATTTGACTGGCAGCTTGCCTTAAACATTATTTTGCTCCCTGTGTATCCTTTTGATTTTGCAATATAAATTTCCCTGAAGCAGTACTTACATTATGATGCTTTCCCTAAGACAGGTTAATTGCTATTCTTTTTAGTTATTCTCTAGTCAGCTTCAGAAGAGCTGTTATAATATGCCTTGATGGTAATATATTTCACAATAAGACTGAAATGAGGACTGGACCATTGAAATACAAAGTAAAAAAAAAAAGTTATTTCTAGGTAAGTTAGTTTTTCTCATTAGCTACCTTGGAAGAAATTCGCACAGCATAACGCATTGCATGGCTCTTTTGCAAATGTGCTAGGAACAGCGTATTGAGAGTGCCAAATAATTAAAATGAAGATTCATAGGGGAAAGATGCAAGCATATAAAGACTTATAAAAGTCATAAATTTTTTATTAGATGTGATTCATACAGAAAATTGGGCTCCTTCAACTAGTGTCCTCCTTCTGGTGTTTCTACACCAAGCTCAAAATTAAACAAATTGAAAAATTACTATAAAATTAGGTCCCAGCCTAGAAAATTTCTTCATCACTTTACTGTAGGTTGCCAAAGAACATTATCTGTTTAATAAATCAGGGTCTACCTTGGCTCTTGCCAAGTTATTCTCTATCTTCCCTTGACCTTTGAGATGTATTTTTTTCTTTTGGTTTATGCTATTCTCAACAAGGCACAGCTTTTCTGTTACTCATATATTTCCCTCTGCACTTGAACAAACTAGCTTTACCTTGTCAAAGCCCACATGCCTCAGGAGTCTTTAAGTGCACAGTTTCTTCTGAGATGGGCACAGACATTGGCAGGATGAAGCTTCATTACTATTTTGGGCTGATCTAGCTCTCTCATGTTATCAATAGCATTGTCTGCCCCTTGTTCCTGCCCAGTCTTTTATTACTGAGCCCTTCCTTGTGCCATGCCGGTGCTGATCTGGTCACAGAGATGAGTTGATTACAAATAAAAAATGTTTCAAAAATTCTGTTACTCTCAATGGGGTTGTCTCTGCAGCGTGGCTTACCAGGCAGGTGGAGGAAGGCAGCTGGTGACCCACAGGAGGTGTGACAAGGTCTGATTCAGGCTGCTTGAAATCAGCACAGGTTTACTTGCCTTCAGGGCAGTCCCTCAGCGCTGCTCCTCTTCAGCTGCAACATTCAGCTCTTCTGTCCCCTTTGAGTCCTTCCTTCACCATTGCATTGGATGGCTACCATTTTTTGAGCATCAGAGAATTTCATAGATTTTAATGACAGAAGAGACAATTTTACATTTTCTGTACTGCAGACCTTTAGGTTTCATACACACAGCCTATTGTCATCCCCAAAATATTCAAGTTTGTAGTCTTAGATTCGGTTTAAGAGGTATGCACACCACTTACAGGTCTCATTTCTTCAAAAGAAGTTGTAACGATATCAGACTGCAAGTGTATGTATCTGCTCAGCCTTACGTCTGTGACTGTGTCCTTCGGGTCTGCTGTGGTGCAGGGAAGCCAGGGGGAAGTCACCGAATTGCTATATCCTTAATCACATCTATGCAGACTTAAGTACCCATCTGCAATCCTCTCCAATTGTTGGAAAATGCACACATCAGAAAGACGTAAAATCAAGGTGCAGATGTTTCAAATCTTGAACCAACCCTTTCTGCTGGGATTTAGACAAGTTCAATGACAACAAACACAAAGTTAAATTACAGAGGTCAGTAAACTAATCGGAGGTTAATCTCTAATGTCATGTCTGAATGTGTTTAAAGATATTTTAGTGACTTGTTCTTACAAAGTAAGCAATGCAAATACTGGATATATATCACAGTTACAATGATCTTAGAACCTAACTGATCATCTGAGCATCATTACTTTGCAACAGCATGAGGCTGTGTTACTTCATCCTATAGTAAAACGGCATGGAAATAACCATGGGCTAATCATGGAAAGGAGAATTTTTTTTTTGTTTCATTGCTTTGGGAAAACAAAGTCCTACTGAAAACCTCTACTTTCAAAATTATTCACTTTGCTAGCATATGCACAATTTCAGATAAACAGACACTAGTTGATGACATGAGAGTCCTGGACAGAAAATAAAAGATATTAAGGTATACTCAGTTCCAATGGGAATTTATTCCCTTCAACACCTCAGATGTTCAACTTACATGTCTTATTCTTAGAAAAATATGCAATATTGGTCAATGTATTTAGTGATTTACAGATATGGAGAAAGAAGTGAAGATTAGTGAAAATTACACAAATTAGTGAAAATAATCACACTGACCAATCCTGTTTCTTATGTGTTTTACATGTCTTAGTTCTTATAGTGATGCTGCTCCAGATTTGCATTACAGGCAGAACAAGGTCAGACTGACTTTGGTTGTTGAAAAGTGGGGGGTAGATATTCTCACACAGCTGAAAAAGGCTGCATGCTTTCCTGAAAGTCTGACATGCTCTTTCCTGCATCTCTTCCAGTGTTTTGGTGAAAAAAGTCCTTAAAAAGGTAGAAATTGTTCCATGGGTCACTTTCACAACACACCTGGTTCCTGAATACAATGGGCTATTAACTGACCTTCCAGTGAAATTCTTTCAGGAGAGGGAGGAATTGGAGCTGGACATCAAGGTTAGAAGTGGTACAGCTTCAGGTCTGTACTTATAAAAGAGTTGATACATTAGCTAAGGCTCTGCTAAATGTTCTTGCTAAAGCACATTTTCCATTTGTTTTCTGTTATATATTAGCTGTAGTATACAACTGAATGTGGCATAGCCTTTCAATAGGAAAATATATGCCTGCTTAAATACTGAAGTTCCATGAAGTAAAATTTATATTGATTTTAGATGTTTCAAAGAGGTGGAAAATAAGTAGTTGTCTATGATCTCTTGCTTTTCATAGCAGAAGGGAAATTATTATTCTCTATTTCAAAGGAAAATTTGAAAGGTAGATTACTTTTTTTAATGTTGTTCTTCAATTTGCCACATTTTTTGATTTATGACTAACAGGACTCAGTTTAATTGAAGGCATTTTAATGGTCTGCATAATGATAAAATACCAGCAGAAACAGCACAAAAAACAGTGAG
Source organism: Cariama cristata (assembly GCF_000690535.1). Lineage (NCBI taxonomy): Eukaryota > Metazoa > Chordata > Aves > Cariamiformes > Cariamidae > Cariama > Cariama cristata. The sequence goes on along the minus strand of NW_009621141.1, from coordinate 21,545 downwards.
AAAGTATTTGTTGATGGGAAGAAATAGTTCCAATAAGAAAAGGAAACTCTGTCTTTGGAAGGAGGAAAGGATGCATGAGAGAATAGAGAAGGAAGAATAGGCAAGTGAGAAGTATCTTTTAAACATTTACCCGAGGGTCTGTAGAAGTGAAGCAGTTTGGCTAAACTAGACATATTTTTTTGACCTCCAAAAAGTATAAGTGGACGTTGGTCTTGATGCCTAAATTATGAGTTGTCCATGGTTCAGTTCTCCTTAAGCAAGAACAAAAACCCTGTAAGGACGGGTTGTCTTCCTGACACCAATCCAGACCACCTGTCACAGGGGCCACACCAGGGCCACCGCCTGCCCTCTGAGGGGTTTGAATCACAAGAGCACGCCTTTGACAAATGTAATGCTTTTAGCATTATAATCAGATAACTTTTAGCCAGCCCACTTGAAGGATATTTCTAACAAAAATGCATGTAGTACTTACTATTCACTGTTCAACATAAACAGTTACTGTTAAACCATTAATGTTTTTATTGGGTTGTGAAATAAAAATTTATAACCTTGTTGCTGCAATTTAATATATTTTTAGGTAAAAATGTATAGTTTGGAGCAGAGCAGCCAGTAGTTTCATCTACATACAGGTTTTGTGTAAGAAAATTATTTCGTAAGAGTACAAGCTTCAGAAATTTTCCTGAAAGTAAGCTAGTGAAGTATTGCAAAAAAGCATTTCTTAGTTGTACACTAGTGCCAAAACCAGTGAAGCCTATTTCAAATTGGACATAGAAAGCATTTGGTTTACTACTTGTTTAGATATCTCAGAATCAAACTCAAGGCTACTCTTTGGATCTCTTTTGTTCTCTCTTTGCACATAATCAAAACCATTCATCACGTAAGTTAAACAACTCTCAGCATTGCCAAGGAAACCACAGCCCTGTGTTGTATGTCCCACTTAGAATTTCTGGATATCCATGAACATGTTTTGCTGGATGAGGTAAATGCATGGGGCTACTGTGTCTGCATGTTGTCTGGGTCTGGTTTCTAATGCACGGCCTACAATGCCTTCTGCTCTGGGCAATGGGATGATTTTGCACAAAAAATTCACCATCATTACCAAAAAGCTCTGACATGTCTGAAACAAGTCACAGGTATCTAACATAAAATACAATTCTGGCTTAAGCTGATCTTTTGGTAGGTAAAAGTGAAATCAAACAACTGTTCAACATGGCATATCTTTTTCAACGTGTAGCTTGTATTTTTCAAACCTATACAGCTAAATAGAAAGAGAGAGACTAGCACCTCCTGCATGGCTGAATTTAAAAACAATATTTCCCTGGAAAAGTAAAAGTGCCATTTACTTATGTGATTACTGTTCTACTATGTTTGTTAAATGTAGTTAATACACGCAAACTTTCCTAATGTTTTCTCTTTAGAAGGATTTTAGGAGATTTTGTTTGTTCTCATACATCTCTCTTGGTACTCACTGTTGTTAGACTGGTAAGGTTTTGTAAGAGACCTCAAACCCACACGGAGAGAAAGCCTTAGGCTTCAGAAAGAGCAGTGAGTGCTTGTAAATGGTCTACACCATTCTTTGAGGATTGTACATGAGCAAAGACAGATAAGTGAGCTTGCCTATCCCAGACTGTCTAGTCCCAATTAGTAGGTTTAACTCAACAATATTACTTTTCAACTTTATCTTACTCTGAATCTCAAGCAGAGAAGAACAATCTTTTTTAACAAAAGTAATACATTTATGGAACAGGCTTAACATTCAGATAGAAAACTGTTTGATTGCAGAGTCAATCTGTTACATTCCTGTGCTTCCCACCTTCTTTCCTTAGCGCAGTAGGGCTTATTCTAGAATAGAAAAGGTACTACTTTTGTGCATTTTTTTGCAAAAGTTTGTGGTTGTTCTAAGTCTGTTATTTGGGGACCTTCTCCATGGAATTTAGCTGTTCCAATGATACTTTGTAATTTACTTTGTTCAGGAAAGATTTTCAGTCACGCAAGTAGCATAAAGGCAAAGACTACAGAAGACCAAAATAAATGCTTTTCCAAACAGCAAGATGTTTATATAGAAGGCTTACCGAGAAGTGATGTAATTAAGGGAGGAATCCAAATATCCTGTAGGGCTCTATTGGCCATATACAACTTTAGCAAATCATGTTGTTCAGAATACCTATTCCGAAAACCAAAACACACCAAAACCCACATGAAAACTAGAAACCTTTGTCCTACAATTTTCTGGACCTCTAAAATGTCACAGCTAAAATAAAATCTGAAGTAGAAAACTCTCTGAACCTTCAGAAAAAAAGTATTGTTTCAGTGCTTTGGTTGTCATATCTGTCACTACAAAAATTTCACTCTGGGTGAAAGCTTATTTATTTGTATAATGGTACTGCCCAAGTGGCACAGGCAGAATAAGGGGTAGGCATTGCAAGTGCACTAAGCATGGTATGCACAGACAATGAACAACAAGCCCAGCAAAAGAAATGGCAATATAAGTGTCAACTAAATGCATATACTTAACTTTGTACTATTAAGGAATATCAAGAATTAAATTTTTGCACAGACAAGTATTTTGGTTCTGTTGCGTCTCTATTAGCAGTAATGCAATTCAACAGAGAGCATCATGCAGCCAAAGGATTCATTGCAATATTGGCAGTTAGGGGCTTGGAAGGTTATTTTTTTCCCCTCTGTTAATAGGAACCTCTTACTAAGAAATACCATCTTTATTTCCATTTCAGGATGTGGAATCCTCACATCTCTGATTTTTCTGTTATCTGTTTCCTGTGTCATATTTATCATTTACAGACACCCACATTCCAGGCCAGGAATGCAATCTGCGGTGTGTAAGACCTACATCTCGTTCACAGTGGGACTGTAATTGAGCAATGGATGATTACTTTCGCAGGACTGCAGTTTGCAACATATATGGCATTTCTAGTCTTTGCCAGTTTAACCAGAGCATTTTATTTTCATGAGCGATTAATCAATAGGGATTGAAGTGTGCAATGAAATATCAATACCTGTAGGTAAGAGAGTTTTCCACCTAGCCTGTTTTTATGGCTACTGTAGATCACTTTTTCCTGAGTTCCCAAAGTAACAGTCTTCTAGCAATTCGTTACTGAGATGTACAGTGGAAAATGGAAACCCACCCACAGTGATGACAGCTAAATGAATATGCGCTATAAGGCAAACAGTTCCTAAGTTAACTGGAGCAAAATAAATTATTCCTATACATGCCAGGACATTTTCAAGCAGGTTTCACAATTACAGCAGAATAAATCCAGTAATTCTTTCTCATAGTTGAAGAAATATCAAAGGAAAGTTCACCATAATACCCTCACAGTATTTTGTACAGACGTCATGTCTTGAACAAGGCTACAGGAAGCAGAAAAAGACAGGAACAGCCAAAGTTTGAACTATCAGTGAAAATAAGGGGACACTACTTCTCTGGGAGGTATATGAGAGGAAATCTTGGTCTGCTGTCACCCATTTTGTGGTTATATGTATTTTTCTGAACTTGAATTTGTGCTGGGGTTTGCTTTCTTCTGTAGGATTTGGCTGTGCTAACCGTGTTGAATAAGATCTTAGGTTTTTAACCATTTTCTGATTGCCTGAGGAAGCAAAAGTAGCAGTGCAACTTTCCTGCACTGCAAAAACGCAGAAATTTTAACCATGGGAAGTTGTGCAGCACTCAAGGACTTTGAATTCCCTTCCCTGCTGGAGCAGTGCGCTGCCATCAGTGGAGAATGTTCGTAAGTAATGACAGAATTTTATGACCATATATCATGCTCATTTTTTTTCCTCACTTTCAACAATATGAAAATAGAAATGGAAATCCTTCCTATAATAAGAATGGTTTAGGTTTTGCTCTTTTGATTTTTCATAGTTTTTTTTTTCTTTTGCCAAGAGAAAGTAAAAATCAGGAACATATACAAACATAAGAAAGAAGAGACTTGAAAAAAAACGCAGTGTGTGTAAATTAAAAAAAAAAACAACATAACTCTTTTCAAATTTTTTTTTTTTTTGGTCCTAATACTTTTCCTGTTTTTCCTCCTGGAAAGTAACGGTTTAAACATTTGCCCCTCTCACTCCTTTTTATTTATTTCCAATTTTAAAAAAAAAAAAAAAAAAAGGAGTTAAATGGTCAAGAAAATGTCTCCCACAGACATTACTCCTCTTGTTTCTCTAACTTCGATTCATCTTTAAATTTGCCCTTGAAAAAAAAAAATTCAAGAATTTAAAAAAATTGAAAGATGCCAGAATTTTCCCAATGTTCTTCATAGAAGACCAAAAGGAAGATTGTTTGATTAAAAAACCTGCTGATTCACTGTAATAGTGGGAATCTCTCTAAAACATTAGCTTTGAAAGCTATTTTTCTTGGTGTTCAACAGGCTTGAGCAGACCTGTCTACATTTTCATTGTATTTACAGCTTTTGACTTTTTGGACTATGTCTAAAATCTAGAGGGGTTTTGTAGTTGTTCTTGTAAATAGAGAAGATTCTCATATCAGAAAATCCCTAGAAAAGTGGAAACGTCATATGCTACCCTGGGCTGGCCTATTCCAAGTCCTGCTGCACAACAGCCTTGAAGAAAGACTTTTCCTCCTCTGCGTAATGGGAGAAGGAGGATTTCCTTTATGGTCTCTCACAAGAGAGAGACTCGAGAGCAGTAGCAACTCACAGGATATAATTTATGTTAATAGTGTTGTGGCCCAATGTTTTACAGGAAGCAATTTACTATAGCTATTCTGCTATACAGTAATTTTATAGCTGGAAATTTCACAGGAAACAGAGCTGTATTCAGTTCCATGATTTTCCACATGTAAAAGTTAATGACCATAGAAGCTCAAACTTTTTTTCCAAGGCTGGGTGCATCCAACACTAAGTGTGTACAACCCCATCTGTATCACCTGTGTGAAAGCGCTCCTGGCTGAGTTCAGCATTTTCCTCAGGAGGTGAGTAGACTTTATAACACTGTCTGAACACATCTCAGAAAATACTGACAGCAAGCCAAAAAGAGATGGAAATACCTGACCGGGAGAAGTGAGCTGTAAGAAAAGAAATCTGCTCTACAGTTTGAGTTCTATGAT
>NW_009621141.1:8883-16431 GCF_000690535.1 Cariama cristata | reverse complement strand
TTGTAAAAAAAAAAAAAAAAAAAAAAAAAAGATCATGGCTGGATCTAAAACCAATGAGATATGAACACAGTTCACATTAGAATGAAAATTTGGTTGTAATCCCAAATCTGTTGAAGTCAATGGAAGGACTTATATTGGCTTCATAGGATGTTGAATTGTGGCAAGGTTCCTCAGCTGCATTTGGATTATGGAAATCACAGGAACATATGACAAGATTTCAACCATCTGCTGAAATCATTGTTCCAATAGAAAAGTCAAGGGTGCACTATAAACCATTTTCCACTTGATACAAAATTGTTTCATACAGAGTGGAACCTTTTCTATTAAATAAGGTGTCAAAAATGTCTTTTTATGTGTATCAAAGAAACACCTGTGTAGAAATACATGTCACATTTCAAAGTGGCACAAAGTTGCCCTTCTATTTCAACTTAGAAGCACAGTTTTTCTCCTAAATACTTCTTCATGTGGTCTCATTTATGTGTTAAAAATCATCACATACACTGCATTTAAGTTATTTTGACATTTGGTCTTTTTTGTGAATGTATAAAGCACATTTAACGTACTTTTGAAAACACGTTGTGTGGCTTGCTTTGACTGCAAATGATTTGTTTCTTCTGCAAAAGTAAAACACACTGTGATGTACCTTTAGTGTGTTCTGCTGCAAAATTCACTTAGTTTTATGACTTTACCATTAGCTGCTCCTGGAAGGAGGTCACATGGAGTCTATTCTCTGCCCTTAAAATAAAGACAACTGTATGTAAGAGTCAAATGCTAAATTGCATGCAGCTAGATCAAAACTACCATGTCCAATATTGTTTTGGTTTATATCAAAATGAGGTCTCTGGAACTCTAAATATACTATTTTAATATAATATGAATATATCATAATGTTAACATTGCCATTTTGGGCCTTAATATTAACAGTTTACGTCATGGTGAACATTACTTTGGTGAGATATCCAGTCCTCATTTTCACTTAATGTGCTTCCAAGTATCACTCAAAAAGGTCACAGATACTGTCAGAAAGAAAATATGGGAGCAAGTAGTTAATTCTGATTTTCAATCTAGAAAGTATGTTTTCAGAACCAATGATATAATTTAGTGGAGCCATTGGGTTTCAGTTTAAATGTGTTGATTAAATAAGCATAGGTTTAAATAATAGCCGGTGGAGCGAAGCTGGGGTACAGCAGTACAGATTTCCTATTCTAGCAAAACAGGCTTTAGACAGAAGAAATTTGTAGCTGTTTGCAAGGATCTAAATATATGTTTTCTGATTTATTTTAAACCTTTGCTGTAGACATTGTAAAGCTTTGGCAATAAACACTTCTGGATTGAAAGAAAGCTGCCGTAGTTTTAGCTTAATGGTTATATTATTTCCTAGTTTAGCCCTTTTGATGTCTCTTACTGTGTGGGAAGTTTTGAAATCCCGGAGGAAACAACAACATTTAAAAAAATACAATGATGTCCAGAATTACGTCACAGTGAAAATGAAGATTTCCATCAACTACTACTGATTTCAAATCAGGCATTGATACACAAGTCATGATTTTTTTCACACTTACGCCCTTTTGTAAATTGGATTCCCTGTTTAAAGGACTGCTCACAAATTGAGTCGTGTAACATGGCTTCAATAAATTTCTGTCTGAAACTTGAACCCACCAGTAAACTTTTACTGAATATCGAACTTGAAAACTGCTCCTGCAAACTTCTATTTCAGTACAATACCAAATGATGCCACACTCACTAGGTACTGGTATGATCACAGTAACCACAAACACGCTTTTGTCCTGCCCTTTAACACGGTGCCTGATCCGACCCAGGCCTGCATTGACTCCCACCTTGTGTTACAGACACGCTCCTTCTCCCACCAAGCGTTTCATGCATCGCAAATTGTATGTTTTTCAAAGGGTAGATTACACTATCCGGAAGCAACTTCCGCTACTCCAGCAAATGCTGTAGGGCTATAGAGAAAGCAATATTTGCTGCATAACCAGAAAAAGGATACTTTAATAAAATAGGTGACATAGCAGCTCTGATAAATGAAGCAGTTTGAAACAAGGATTTGTATTAATCTGCTGAAGAGTTGCTCCCAGAATTTTCCGCTGGATTTATCGCAGACAAACTGAATACAAATGACTATCAAATCCCAATTTCTTACCTTTTGATTTCTTTTTCACTCTGACTTCTACTTTCTCATTCTCCAGAAACGGCGTTCCATCTTCCCTCGTTAATCCTCCGTATCTTTAAAATTCTACTTTCCTTTTGTTTGTTAAGAGAAGACATCATCAAAAAGCTGTCAAAAAACCTATAATCTTTTAATTACTGAAGTTTTAGCCTTTTTCAAATGTCTTTTGATATCTCAAAACAATAAAATGTTATAGTTACTAGTAGTTCTCCATTACTTAAGACAAAGTCCACCTCAGTTATCACTCTTCACATCCTCCTTAGGTCTCGCTTCTCTCTCTAGAGCCAGACATGCTCACTGAGCAATTTCCTCAGGAGAGGAGAAACAATCATTAAGCAGATATTATAGTGACTGGGAGACTATGGGTATTTTTGTTAATTTATTTCATTAGCTAGCATGGGCATCTTGATAGTTGTTTCGTCTTGTGATACTCTATGGTCAGCCTTCAAAGAGTTATAGCTGGCCATTAACTCTTCAAGTTTGTTTAATTCAAAAATATCCTTGCCCTGAGTCCAGTTAGTCTGGAAATCTTCTTCCCAAGCTTCGTTTAAGATCACTGGCTTAAACATACTGTGGGCTGTGAGCTCCCCAGGTGGTAAGGCAGTCTGTGTTTACCAGTCTACAGAACGATGCTCCAAGCAGGGAGCCAAATATTTCTAGGTTGGTTTGTTTCACTCCTTTGTTCTGGGCATTACAGAACTTTGACAAGAAATAATTATTGGTTTGGAGGAAACTGTTTTTAAATCACCTTCATTAATACTATCAGACACTTGTAACAGAAAAGTGTTAAGTTTAATAGGACAGCCTGAACTAGTCTGTTTAGTAAGAGAAGGACTGCAGAGCAGGCTGTCTGCTGCTGGTGGAACCTCATGATTCCACCCCAAACTGACCAAAATTAGGTAAACATTCCTCTACTTGCTTAAGCAGCCCACCCTGGCAAAGCACTCTGCAGCTCATTGATTTCACAGCACGTAATGAAAGCGAAGAGTAATGTGTGAAGCTTCATGAGTAACTGATCGGGAAAAACAGAGCATTCTTTAGTATTGCAATAGCATAGGCTTACTAATTCTATTAACAAAACCATGAGATGTATTTTTGCATGTCATGTGTTTCTTAATGGGACTTATTACTTGGCTTTGTGTCTCAACTGGGCTATTTTTCAAATAGAATAGCTCACAGGACACAAAGTGATGTGTTTAGTTAACAGAATATTTCTAATGATCTTGTGTAATAGCCTTCCCAGTCTTTGAAAACGTAGCTGTATATGGGGCTCCTGTTGTGGAACAGACTTGCTTTGCACGTCTCATATCACACTACGAAGCGTAACAAGCCAGGGCTGCTTCTGACTGATGCGGGCTGAATAAACGGAGCCAGAGTGTATATGTGATTTCATGGCAAAGCACATGAGGCACAAAGCAGAGCAGATATCTGTGGTTTCTGACCCTTTCAGGGTGATTTTTTTTTCCCTGAGAACTAATAAAGTCCAATTAGATAGCAAGTCCAGATCCGTGACCCTCCATTACATGGGTAACAGGAGTATTAATATGTCAGCAACAGGGTTACTCATACTAAATTTTACCAAAATACATTGGTGTAGAACACTTTTATAAAAATTTTCTCACAAAAGATCAAAAGTCACCATTATTATACTATTCCCTTGTGAAAGTTGTTGCTGTTAGTCACAGAATTTCAGCCGGCCCAAAGGCAGCGTGTCTGATCTTGGCAGGGCTGAAGCCCAGGGAAATGCCTCGTGTATGCCTCCCTCCTTCTTCATTTAAGTATTAAAGTTACATGTATTTTTGTTACTTTTGACAAAAGCAGAGACTACTTTATTCAAACAAAGCCTGGATTTGTACAATGGCTCTTATAATAGCCATGGCTGCCTGTGTCATTACTAGTAAAGAATCGAAGGGCTTTGGGAGCGTATGCTGCTTTGAAGTGTTATTATCCTGAATGGAGACAGCAACTACCCCAGCCCTTTGTCTCTGAGACTAATTTCACCAAAGATTTTGTTTTTATAGCAAATTTCATGAAAGCTCCAGCGAATGCTTTTCCAATCCGTTAATACTTACTTCCCTTAAGAGGAAAATGAAAGGGTGTTGTTTTTTTTTCATTAAGCCATCCTTGCACACCATTAAACCCCTCTCATCTGGAAGGCTCTGTGACACACGTGCTAATAAAATACAAACTTGCAAAATGTGTTAAAAGAGAGTTAGGCAGGGGGTATGGGGGTGCAGCCAATACATACTGATGTTTCAAAACGTAAAACGAATGATGAATTGGATGACGAAGTTTTACACCTTGCATTGTTCATTTGATATAATTTTGCCTATCATTTCCCCTTTTTGCTGCAGCAAACTCTCAACCCTTCCTTACAGTCCATTATCGTGTCCTAGCATTGTAGTTCATCATAGTATTGCTCTGAAGTGCCTTAAGTCAGTCTCTCTGATTGTTCATGAGTCTTTTACAAACTATAGAAAATCCTGAGCTTTGTATTGCAGAGTATCTTAGAATTTGTGAATTCAGCAAAAGGAAAGGGGCAAATGAGTGACACAGAGGAAGTTTTGATGCATTGCACAGATCTCATGGTGCTGTTTACAGCATAGGCTATCTAATATTTGTTCTTAATGATTTTTTTTCTTTTATTTTTAATTATAAAAAAATATATTTTCTTAGAAATTGGACAGAAGTGGCCTGCTGTAGGCTTACAAAAATATGATTAAAATAAATTAAAATTCAGTTCTAATTTTTTTCCCAAAAGTGTAGCTCTCAAAGTGGGAACCATTTAACTCAGGTATGGAGAAATGTGCTTCCTTGTTATTTCTTGTGAATAATCCTCAGATGGTTCAATGTGCCACAAGAATCTAAACAGAAATGTTTGACAAATAACATTAAAGCAGGTATGCATGTCTTCTGGGAATTCCATCTCTAACAGGAATTCACATTCAAGGTCAGCTAATTGCTTCTGTAACAAAGAAATACCATAGCTAACACCATGTCTTAAAGTCAAGGGGCTCCAGGCAACATTAGGAACTCCTTTGGACAAAGCTGTGACCATGCAAGAGAGCAGTCAGTTTCCCATTACTTTGAGGTCTAAATAGACTGGACAGATCAAGAAAGGGGAGCAAAGATGCTCATCCAGAAAAGTGCCTGGGAGAGAGGAAAAATTCCACTGTCACCTAATTGAACAGTGGCAAAATTAGGAAAACAAAGTCTACAGACAATCTTGGTTATTTCAGTTTTATAATAAAAACATCAAAGTTTTCATGTTTCTAAAAAAGTGCTGCTAAACTGATCATATGCTAAAAAGAACCAGGACTAGTTTGCAGATGGACAGAATGTTCCCCACTTGACAAGTTTTTTTTTTTGGATCCCCCTTCCCCCTGTTGGATTTGACGTAGCCCAACCTGTAACAAGCCCTTGGAGCACAGAGATCAAACGCCCTGGTCCCTCTTCTCCTAAAGGACTGTTGGGCACAGAGGAAACAGTTCTCTAACAGTGGTCGATAACTTCCCAGGCAGGGGTACGGTATCGTTGGCAAGTGTAATAGCATATACATTTTTGCTGAAATGCTAAAATATCAGCACATTGTCTGTAGCTTGTGAGTCATAGTAACTCCATGGCTGGCTAGCAGATGGTGAGCCGAGTGAGACAGTGTGCCATGCCTCATTTATTTCAAAATATAAATGAGAAACATATTCTCTATAAGGAAAATAGAGCCACAATATTTTCCTTTGAAGGCAAATCCTAATCTTTCTGTATGACAGCATGTTGACTGAAAGAAAGAAGAAGAAAATAATTTTAAGGCATTACATAGTCCCTGCATCACACAGAGCCACTCCATGGGCTACTACTCCACCACAGTGTCAGCGTCACCTTGTCAATTCACATCTTCTCCAGCCCTACTCCTTGCAATTCTATTCACATGATGCTGACAGTGTTTACAAGCTACCACTGACTATACCGTTCCAAACCTTACTTTTTCAAGTATTGCAAAAAATATACTGTTGGTGCTATACATGTGTAAAGATGAGGAGGGATTACAGTTAACCTAAAGTCTAACAAAAATATACTTTACTTTAAAAATATGCTTTTCTGCTTTTTGAGACACCAATATGAAAAACTGTTAAAATGGAATGCGTGTGCCAACTGTTTAGACCAACAATGTATTTTAAGGGAAAATAAGTGTCTTGCCAACTGCTTTAAAAACAAACACTGCCAATCTATTTAAATAGCTAAGCATTCCTCTTCCCTTACTTCAGTGCCTAAACAACTTGCTTAAAAAAGAAGTATCAAAATAAAGATATAACAGGGAAGTAGCAGTTTTCTAAATGGGACACCGTAGTAGGTACATCCACACCAATGGAGGATCTAATGCAGCAAGCATCTCTGAGGAATATATTGAATCTGGACAGCCAAAAGAAGCTTGTGTTTCTAAGTGTAATGTACAGAGACTAAGATATACAGCATAGTCTCTTTTGATTGCTATTATCATTTTCTCGTTTTGATCTCTGTAATGTGTTTGCTAAATCATTTAGTCATTCCAATCTTCTTGTCAGCCTACTTCAGTTACAGTTCAGATGATTATAAAGTTCCCAAAAAATGAAAAAATAACTAATTCACATAGTTCAGTGCTGGTCTAAAATGTTTCAGACCTGAACAGAGTAGTGAGACAAATGAATCTCACAGGAATTTGGGAATAATAGATTTTTAGCAATTTCAGCGATATTACATTTCAAACAAATTCAGTCTGATGATTGTTTAAATAGCTCAACAAACATAGTAGGAAAGTCCAAGTCTCTCTACAGTGTTTTAATGCATACATAATCTACTGAAGAACAGTATGATAATCATTAACTAGAGGAAACAGAAAAAACAGGAAAGTCTTCTAAGAAAGAAGTAGCACTTCTCTAAAAGAAACAGAAAATAACATGAAAAATGAGATAAGAGCTGTGACAAAGAAGAAATACAGACCTTTGGCAGAAAGGTTATTTTCTTAATCTATGTGATAGCAATCATCTGAACCTAAAGCAGGCTCCTTTCGGCTCATTGTTAAATGACTACTGGGCTACCTGAGCCTAGAAGGTGCTATTACACCTATCTGATTGGCAACTTTACTAGCTCAGGTAGTAAATCAAAAACAAAAGCAAATGAAAGTTAAGTAGTGTAGATATTCTGCTGTTTTGTATAATGTTCCTGTGTGGAAAGGAATCCTTTTAGTGCACAAATTATATCCAAATTAGAACATTGCAAAATAATTATAATGTTAGTGTGCTATCTACTTGCAAATCATTGAAAAAAACAGCATTTTCCAATCAATTAATGAGCTGTGGTATTTGGCCAGAGCACACCAACCCTGCAAA
>NW_009621141.1:1525-8852 GCF_000690535.1 Cariama cristata | reverse complement strand
GCCCTCTTTCCTCAGGCATCTGAATCTGGACCAGACAGGGATTTAGAGGGAGGACTACCAGTGCTGCAGCTCCCTGTGTGCATCCCCAGTGTCACACACACACTTGTCATGTAGAAAAACGTGCATCCAGGCGGGTGCCAGTGCAGGATCCCCTCAATTTCATTTGAATGGGAGCATCTCTCTCTATCTGTTTGTCATGATCCATTCATGGACTACCTGAACACCTCTCCACCTTAACAGGGCAGGCTTATGCCTGTTTCACACTGAACAACTAATTTTGCTTGTATCTTAACAGTCCTTGGCAATTCCTGCTCCAGGGAGATGTAGCATTTACACTGGGGAAACCTTCCACAGAGTTGGTTGTTTGAACTGTGCAGTGACAGAAATGTCCTTCAGACCAATCTGCTGCCCTGATTTTAATCACTGCATCTACTTTGTACGCTATGCACCACTGTTCTTTTTATAGTTTCCTCTGTTTCTCTTTAAGTCTAGAGCTTCTTCTAGTGATCTCCTGACTCAATAATCTCCATGATCCAAGCTTTCTTCTTAAGGATCTGTTTTCGCCATGATGGATCAGAAACTGCTGCAGGTATTGGACCTATGATGTAACCTGTACAGAAATCACCCGGCTGCAGTTTTTTGGTGTTTCTGCACTCCATCTTTGACTCAGGCATCAGTGTCATAGTGAAACCTCAAGATACTTTCTTGCTTCACAACTAAATTTTTATTCTGGCTTATTTAGAATCTGCTCCTAGACTAGGTTTTTTTTTGAAAGATGGATTCCCCATCACCTTGGTACTCTGAGTCATTAAACTTATGATTAAGCCAAACTGTCTTTAAGACCCTAGATCTGATCAGGTTCAAACCCATTGCCCTGACTGTTCCTGAACAACGTATTTGTGCCATTTTCTTCCAATGCACACAGCCTGAATCACTGCCTGATGGGTGCATCCGACCCAGCCGGGCTGCCAGCACAGCCCAGTGGCACTCAGTAACCCCAGCATGCAGTGAATGTTTTCCAGGCTGCTTTGGAGCACAAAAATGATTTATAAAGTTTCAAAATCTATTGTCACCTCTCTCCCTGGATCTCTAAAGGATGGACAATCTCTCTGAAGTCTTTGAGGCACCATGACTGAGCACATGACAGCCTAAAATCTGTCATAAGAAATCCACTGCTCTGTAAAAGATTTTCTCTCCACTCTCTCTGTAATGCTGAACAGGCATTAGTGAAGCATAACTGTTATGTAAAAAGTCCCCATGTTATATATAATTACTGTATGCATGAGCAGACAATAGGCTAGTTAATATTTCTGCTTGATACCTGTGTTGTGATACATGATTAACCTTTCATAAATTTCAGAGCAGCAACACTATGTGATAAGGCTAAAACAGAAAAGGGCTGGGAGGCAATAAAGATATTTGTGTAAAAGTTTATGTACTGGCTCCTAAGTCCAGTGCACTCAATGGTGCAGAAAAAAGACATGTTGAAGTGCAGATCAGCAGAATGGAGGCGAACAGCTAAGTAAGAACGAAAAGAACTTGGCAGACCAGACTGCAGATAACAAAAATTGAATATGAAGCCTGAAGTAAAACTGTAGAAGACGCGCATAAGTGAAAAAGCTGACAGTGAAATGGATGGTCTTAGCTACTTTTTATTGTATGGACCAGAAAATTTACTAATGTGATATTAAGTAAAAGAGCAGGAGAGTCCTTATGTCTTTAGTATAAATATGACAATATTTCTGTATCATATTTGCATGAAGGTGTGAAAAGCTCTCTGTGATGCCAATAAAGATAATATTTGTCAGTTTATAGTTTACTGAACTTAGATACAGATACATTTAAACTGCTTACTCAGGCTCACAGAAAGTGAATGTCAGCATTGGGACTGAAACCCAGCAGTTAAGACTAGAGTAATACTCAGAGGCCTCAGACAAGAGGGGTGTCCCATTGCCTCAGGTGTAGCATAAGAAATAACACAGTGGTGGGACATGGGCTATGGAATCAGAAGGGAAAATTCTTTCTAAGGACACAGAAACAAAACTAAGTCACAGCCCTCTTTCTCTGTCTTAGTAAGAATTTCACAGATTTTATGTATGACTCCTTCTGTACCTTATTTTGTAACATGTTTTGTTCGGATGCCTTGAGCTAAATCATAGTTGTTGACTTCTCTACTGGTCTGTTCTTGGAACCCTTGTTTCTAAAGATTTTTCTTCTGTATTTTAATATCTACCACAGCAGATCATCAGAGTCATAAACAACAAATTAGTTAAGGAGAATGTCAGGTGTGTTTGAGAATACTTCAAGAAAACACATAAACATATCATGTAAAATCTTTTGTTTGACTGCTGCGCATTTTGGTAAGAAGCAGGCAGTCATCTCAGGTACAGTGAGAAGAGCATAAGTGTTCACAACTCTGACATTTTACTAAAGAGTTACTTTTTTAATGAATTATTCTAGTAACTTCTGGTGTCAAAGGGAAGGTCCAGCTTTTGAATGTGTGTCTTTGCTGGCTAGAGGGCACTGGTAAGGATCAGCATAATCCTTGAGAGGTCACGCAAGGATAAGACTCATGTCCTTAGCCAACATCCAGGAGCTGTAAGCAAATACTGTAGAGAGTAAACAGTATTTTCAGTAAAAAGAGACAGCTGTCTCACGTCTCGGTGAATTTGCAAACCTCAAACCTCACCTCTCTGTTCGTCTTCAGGCTTTTGCAGGTATAAAAATGAGAATATCTTTGCAGCTGACAGGATTTTGGCATGAATCATTT
The DNA here is from genome assembly GCF_000690535.1 of Cariama cristata. NCBI lineage: Eukaryota > Metazoa > Chordata > Aves > Cariamiformes > Cariamidae > Cariama > Cariama cristata. The sequence goes on along the minus strand of NW_009621141.1, from coordinate 6,082 downwards.
GGCACCTAAATGCTGAGTCCATTCTGTCAGGCATGAAATATTTATTATGATTAATTTTTTAAATAATAACTAATTTTCATGCCTAGTATTAGTCACCTGGGGAAAAAATTATCTTCTTTTAGTGTTTATATGCGTAACTCCAGACAGGCTAGTTTTTTAGCAAGAGGACTACATTTTTTAGAAAATTTGATCAATGAGTACACAAACAAAATTGACATAACATCAGCTTATATAATATAGCCTGTACCTCTCCATTTCTATCCCAAATATGATGCCAGTGATTCTTTTCATCTTTTGCAAAAGACTTTAGAAAACACTTGTAAAAATATTAATCAGAATTTTAACTCCTTAGTGGACTGAGAGGACAGCTATTCCCTGTTTACTGGAGCTTTAAATTTGTATTCCAAAAGCTCTGCTGTTTAAAATGTGTTTTGCTTTATTCTGATGAGCAAAGTTTTAAATGTCCTTGTCCATCAACAAGATTAAAAAATTAAAGTTGCTCTTATTTCCTTCTGTTTATACTTAATGTCAATGAAATGGTATTCACCAATTGCATATAAAAAGCTTTTAGCTCCTATGTGTCTTTTCTAGAGCCATATACTACTGCTAATATCCTATTGATTTTCATTTTCAAAATGAAGAATATATTCATCTGCTTCTGTATAATAAATGCAGATTTTTGACAAATATATGCAGAATGCTATCTCTGCTGCACTTATGAGTCCTGTCTAAATTAGATCCCAGGTAAACAGAGACAGGTTGGAAAATAAAGTATTCAAGTTTCAATGGACAAAGAGCTGATTAATAAAGTAAAATGAAGTTTACCAAAATACAAGTTCAGGTCGACTTTACAAATTCAATTAAAAAAAAAAAGGCATTCTAAAAGGATCAGTAGCCAAATAAATGGAAAAAATAAGCAGGAAAAAAATGAAGCAGAACCATTATCCAGTAAGGATGGTATAAAGTTTAAAGACTTTTAAACCCAAAAATGAAATGCAACACGTGCCTACCTTTTTAATAAAGAGGATAAAGTAGAATATGGGGACAAAACTATGATTGACTAATGAACTGTGACTATGGAAATTAAAATTAGGAGGTTCATCCAAGGCTGAAATTTATGTGTTCACACAAAGAATCCCCAATCAAAATACTGAAAAAAACTGGCATGGGGTCAAATCTGAGATGCCTTGTGGCAGAGTTAAAACAAAAGTAGAACTTCCATTTACAAAAAAGGGAAAAATAAGAGTCCCAAGCACTGACTGATATGTCATCACCATCGAGACAAGGGTAAATTTACCATAAAATGACTAAAAATATTTATAAAGAAAAATGAGATTAAAATACAGTATGCGATTAACAGTGATCAGTTGTATCAAACTCATTGAACTGATCCTTGAATGACTGTTGAAGATTTTGGTTTGTTGCTGTGTTTTATTTTTTGAAGGTGTGAAGAAGTGAAGAAATGCGATAGCGCTAATGTGCCTGAACTTCAATAAACACATGGGAAATAATTAATTTGGAGGAAAATAGTGGTAAGTACCATGAGGAAAGAATTGGTTAGAAGTTTTGGCAAAAGAGAAGAATCAGAGTGGAAAGACATTAAAACAGAGTGTGCCTTTAGATGGGCTCCATCTCATTCAGTGTCCTGTCAGGGAGGATGCCTTATAAAGCCCTCACTCCTAGAATGTGCTGGTGATGCAACACTGGGAGACTGGTACATACCAAGGAGGACAGGAATATCATAGAGAAGAAACTCAACAATGGGAACTGACTCTGTCAAAATAGAAAAAAAGTGTAATTGCAAAAAGCACTTTTATGGACCACAGCTCTTTTTACTGATAAAAAGTCAAAACTTGTGCACATATAGAGCGGAAATGTGAGAAAGGTGTCCCAGGCAGGATGTCCAATTTGACAAAGCAGAGGTTTTAGTAATGGCAAGAGGGAGTAAGACCGGTAAAGACTGAGCATGTGTGACAGGAGCAGAGGGGACACAAGCATCAAAGACAGGTTTGAACTTTTCCATGGAACAAGTTCTTAAGTGGAAAAATTACTTTTAAAATAATTTGATTTGGTTTTTTTATAAAATTTTGGTAATATTATCAATGGTATTACATAGCATAGCTGTCTGCTTTAAGAGGAGCCTGGATCTGGTATTCCTATATTAACAGCTAAACCTTCAATGTGTTAGATAAGGCCAAGATATCATACAGAATACAGTAGCTATAAAGTCACAACAAGATAAAGTAACAACACTATAATGAACGGAGGATTAAAATTCCCATCTTTAAAAATGTGAAATCAAGGAACTTTCACCTTTTTCAGGAAAAGATCTGTAACTGCCATGTCATATCCCCTACTGTTGGCCTCTACGGTGTTTCCATGAGAATGGGGTAGCCTTGGTTTCCAGTCTATATTCTGCGGGAGTCTCTCGGGACTGCTGAGAACACATGTGGAATCCAGGAGCATCCCAGCCAGGCAGCTGAACAACTTGCGTCCATCTGCTCTCATATCCTGCCATTGCTTTCTTCCACTCCAGTCAGATTTGCAGATCTGTGAAGGCTGCACCTTCATTATAATTAGAAGAAAGAAGTTAAAAAAAAAAAATAAAAATGGGACCACTAAGCTATACAAACCTTAAGAGAACATAGATACTATTTAGCTGTCAATGAGTGTATCAATTCAAGATATTTGTAGATGAAATTGTGTGTGCTAGTTTGTGGATATGTGAATAATTTTAGCTTTCTTGACCTTTTATTTGCATGCAATATGTGGGACATACAGCAACTTCTTTTTAAAATCCACAAAACATAAGCTTCATTTCCTCCTACTTATAAAAAGATCTCAGTTCATACACTTCTGTGGAAATACAGTGTTCATCTTCCTGCTAAATTCTTAGCATGTTTCTGCCAACTTCTCAAAATGTTTTCCTTCACCCTTGTTTATTGTGAAAAAACTTCAAACCAAATCTTGAGGCAAAACACACTGGAATAGAACAGAGGCTATAAGTGGCCAGCAATTGATTTTTGACATTGTGAGCTGATACATACAGGCCTTTTTCCTAGAGGTGTGGAAGTTGGGAAATCAGTCTACAGTCTGGGCCTGCCCAGCAGAAGCCATTTCTTCCCCACCTTGTCTGCCACCATGAATTAAACAATTTTCCATGGACCACAAGCCCATCATTCCTGAGAAGTCTGACAACTCCCTTGTAAACCCTAACTGCATTTCCTGACTAAAGACTCAGCAAAAATCATCCCCTGCTCCCTTAGCACCAGAGTAAGAACAAACCGTATGTATTGATGTTCTTCATATAGAGTTCATGTACGATGGACTCTACTACGGGCCCTGTATCACATCTTCTCTCCTACTGGAGTTTACTGACTGTGTAGCTGTGCTAGAGTCACATTTCTATGCTATATTTTTCTTAAGTCAAAGATATAGTTACAGTTGCACCGAAACCAATCCATTTTTTTCAAAGTCTTGTCCTTGTTGGAGTCACCATCCCACACAAAGGACCTACTCTGATCTAGTAAAGATGAAAACTTAATATTGAAATACTCATGGCCACGGGAGAGTAATGACTACTCCAGCTTATGCTATTTCCACTGCCTGCCCCATCATAACAATTTCTCACAACTGGAGAAACAGAAAAGGTGGCAAAAACTCTTAAGTTCTGCTTCACAGAGAGAGGAGAAAAAAGAAGCAGCAATAATTTTAAGATCAACAAAAATCTTTGATGCTACATGTGGAATAATCTCCATTTTCTTCATCCTGAAATAGTAACTTCACTTTTAATAGTTGCTTCTTCCTACTTTTTGTTTACCAGATGCAGACAGTGAGTTCTAGTAAAATAAAAACAGAGCTGTATTTCCACTTCCAGCCCTTATTCCTGCATGCTTCTTCATATGGTTTTATTTTTAAACATTTTCCCATAAAGATGTAACTTACTTTAGGGCTTACTTCAAGGAAGTGCCCGACAAGTTCCCATATGTGATTGCTTAACGCAGAACAGCTGATCTTTGTAAATCAGCAACAGACCCAGCAGCAATATCTGACTGTACTAGGTTGACGGGTTTTGCCCATTTGTAGTGCAGTCAGTTCACTAATGAGGAGCTGGCAAGAGGCACAATGCCCCCAGGACCTCATTAAATAGGCTTATTTTGGCCTGCTGAAACATTACCTTAGGACTTGAGCACAGAGGCTGGAAGAGAGCTCGGCTGCAGAAATGGAGGTCCCCTTTATCCAGCGGAGGTGGTGTCTTCCTGAAGAGTTTTAAGTCAGGTTTCCTCCCTGTCACTGTCTCTCTAGGTATGACACGAGGATATGATGACACTTTCGTGAAAGTGGGTTTAACTGCGAGAGTTGTTGGTGTTCACACTGAAGAGGCTGAGCCCCGTCCCGCAGCCCGCTCTGCAGTCACTGCCCCACGCACAACGACGTCGTCCCACACTGAGTCTCCAAGCACGCGCTGGCCCGCCTGAGGCTGCTCTGCTCCTCACTGCAGAGCTGAGCAGTTTTCAAATTACTTTTAAAAAAATGCCCAGACAGCTCCCCAATGTA
>NW_009621141.1:0-1458 GCF_000690535.1 Cariama cristata | reverse complement strand
CGGGGCTGCAGAAGAGGGAAAGCCACAGATGCATTAATGTTACTGTAGTCAAAACTCGTTATACAGTTCTGTCAGGTATGGGGGAAGTCTGAAAGTGAACTGCAGTCATTAGTGCTTCCTAACCTGCTCTCATTTTCTTCAGCTGTCCTGTCCAAGTTTGCTATTTCTAGCTCACAGACATGCTGGCAAAAGAGATGCTTATGAAGTGAAGCTCAAGTGCCAAGTCCAAAGGTCCCTTGAGACTGCAGATTATTTTGCTTGGAGGCTCATCTCCACTCTGGCAAAGCAGAAGAGCAAAAACACAACAAACCTGATTAGTCTTTTTTCAGCCCACGAGTATGCAAATTCTGCTACTGTAAAAACGAACTCGAGGCTCTGGTGGTGCAAAAACATCAAAACTGCTTTAGAAGGGAGAGAGCTACCTGCAGGAGCACTTGAGCTGTGATAGCAGTGCTTCGAGCCCAGCAGAGGAGAAAAACTGTGGCCACCTCACCCCACGCCAGAGCCTGATACACAGTGCCAGCTGACTCTGCACTGCCAGTGGGGTGTGCAGGAGGCTCACACAAGCACGGTGGGAGTGTTGGGCTGGTTGGGGAAACCTCTGCTGAGTTTTGGACTCCTCCCGTGTTGGGCAGCTTCTGGGACTGGTATAGGACTGTCCGCAGAAGTGGCCTTCTCCAGTCAGATTTTCACTTTTAAGTCAATGGGTATTGGATTGCACCCAAAGCTGCAGAAGTATTTGGGCAATGGGAAAAAGACTTAGGATCATAACTGCAGATTTTCATTAGCAAAGATTAAAAGCTACTTTAAGTTGTCCTAACTAGAGGCTTTACTTACTAATATAGCATTATACATTTCCAAGTCCCTGTAAGTACAGCTTGAGGTGCAGTGTCAGCTGCTTTGCCTGCATGACTACAGTTGGTGTCTGGAGACCACCCACGTCTTTCGGCTAATGCAGTGGGAGGTTGTTAGGCAGGCTGCTGCAGGTGGGGCATGAAAATGTCCTGCCCCTTAACTATCACCACAGAGGCAGGATTTATATAAAGAGATATATGAGATATGCTTTTCCAAATTAGTAATGACTTTTTTTAATCTGGACAGGAATATTCTGGCCATGGACACGTAACAAGAAATGAGAGTGCTATTTTTGTTTTTCTGTGCCTGTGCAGAAATACATTTGATAGTGCTGGTAGCAGCCAGCTTGCCCAGACATCCATCAGGGATGCTGAAGCTCAGCATTACGTGGATCATTTGTTTGTGACAGCTGCCCCAGTCTTCCCAGCCCTCCGGGAAGTTTGTATCTCCCGCTGTCTCAGTGGGGCACAGTACTGGCTTGCTGTTGTCATGCCTCTGGCTTTGCTGCCACCTCCATCTAAGCCTCTATTCTCTTGATTGAAGCATGCCATACTGAAAAACAGTGGCAAAATCTCAAGCCTTGTGGGGTGCCTTATTTGACAA
>NW_009621140.1:0-1563 GCF_000690535.1 Cariama cristata | reverse complement strand
AGAAATATGGTTCTCTCATTCCTCTGCAAATGTATCTCTTGGATCACAGGTCTATGAGCCACGCTGTGCTGAGGAGTCCCTAAGGCTCCAGCCCCAGCTGACATGGGGAGGTTATTCAGCGAAGGAATATTCCTCATCGCCACAAGAAACGCAGTGGGGCAGGTTTGATTTCTCTGCAGAGTTCTGCTTGACAAATTCTGAAGCAAGGGTCTCTCTGATGCTGGTGTCACTGCTGGGCAGTACACAAGGGCCAGAGGGAGATTCAGATGCACTGATTGTAATTACAGAGCTGCCAAGGCCTCCAGGAAAAATAGCAAGCATCAAGCTGCATTAATCTTTTCTTGATCTCCCGTGACTTCCTTGCAATTTCAGAGGGACCAGAAGGAATCCTGTGTAGGAAATCCAGCTTGCAAAGCCACTGTTTGCTCACAGAAGGCTTCTCCCACTACCCCTTTCCTTTCAAATACAGGTTCCTCCTACCATACGTAGCACAAACCTTTTTTCCCAAGGAATAATTAGCTCCTGTAGCTCTATTGCCCCCTAAAATCATTGCCTCTTGTGAGAGGAACAGAAGTAATGAAGTACTAAACATTCACGCAGGGCTTTTAATCAGTCGCTCTCCAGGCATTTCACAAAAGGATGTCCTTTCACAGCTGGGGACATAGAGGCAGCACAACTTTTGAAAGGCCAGTCCCTGGGATGCAGTGTGACAGCCCAGGTGGGCTGCCCACCCAGCCCGGTGGCCCCTCTTCAGGCCACATTGTCCCCCTTTACTGTGGTCACCATGGCAGGCCATGAGGATGCCACCGCTAAAGGATACCAATCTCCAATTTACACATCACGGATGTGGGATGCTAAGGTGAATGTGCATGTGTAGGAAAGGTGTGTGGGATTCTCATCACTAATGATGCTGCTCCACAAGTATTTCTTATTAGATTGCTGTAGAGCAAGCTGTTCTGCGAACAGAATGCACCAAGCCTGCCTCCCGATGGGTTCTTGTCTGCTGTCTCCAAAATCCCCCCTCACTCTGCTGTAATGAAAGCCAGATCCCATCATATCCCCTGTGACATCCCCTGTAGGAAAATGAAATGGCATGCTGTGGCTAGCCTAGAAACACATGCTTGTTTCGTAAGGCACCAAAATGCACACTGCAATGCAACACAAAATGCAGTCGCCATTTGGCCTGGCTGGCTGCTGCCAGGTACCGCCTGTGTTATTCATGCTTTTTCCCCTATGGAGGGAGTGAGGCATTACCTAATTACCAGTTTTTAAGAGATATACAGGAACAAGTTACTTTTCAGCCTTCCACCCTCTTTTAAATGTGGTTGAATTTGGTTGCACTGAAAAATTATTGGGAGGAAGAACATATGGGCAAACAGTACACATGTATTATCGGCTAGGCTTCTTTTCCCAAGGAAATCAAACTAAAAATATTAGAGTGGGTTAAAGTCAGCTGAGTCCAGTCAATTGGAGGAGCATGCTTCTTTTTCATGGTTTCCCTTTTAAATAGTTTTCATCTGCTGATACTATATTTGGTTTGCATGGCAAGGTTTTGATAGTGGG
>NW_009621139.1:2972-3977 GCF_000690535.1 Cariama cristata | reverse complement strand
TGTTCTTGCAACTCTTTTATCACTGGAGTAATCCCTTCCCTAGCTCCCAAGGGTAAGGCATAAAGTTTCACATTAACTATTTTAGAAGGAGAGTACAGGTGCTTGCTGTAAAAGTCTTATAGAGGCAGTTGAAAGCCCAAATTTCCATTCCCTTCCATTCGAATCCACCCAGGCTTGTCCTTTTAAGAGGTCAAGTCCCAGGATATTTGTGGGAAAATCTCCCAGGATCATGCTGGTATCTGTTGCAGTTTCATTTCCAGGCAACCAACATTTCACCCGAGCGGTCGGCTGTGGCTTAGAACGTCCGAAAACATCGGTAAACCATATCTGTTTCTTATCAGGGACAATGCCACTGCGGTCAGCAACATCAGCTCGGAGTGCCGAGATCTGAGCACCCGTGTCTACTAGAAATGTAACTGGAGTCTTATGGGGACCAAGGGGAAAGGTAATCATCAAGTCTCCATTACTGTTTTCTGTGAGCCTCCTTAAGTGGACCCATCCGCCGTCTCCCGGCTCGCTTACTGAGGACGGCTTGTCTGGTTTCCCGGCTCCGGGACCTTGAAATTAATCAAATCAGCCTCACAGGGTGCGGATGGAATTACTGGTTCGCATTCTTGGAAGAAGGAAGGAGGGTCTTTGGAATTTGAGGGAGATGCAGATCTCTTTATTTTCTCCCAGCTTTTCACCAAAAATTCCACGGTGGGGGTGGGCAAACCATCAATCAGTTCCCGGGGAATTCCCTTTGCAAGGCCTTCTGTCCATAGGGCGTATCTGTTATTGTCCGGAGCCCTTCCACAGCCACAAGAACACTTGATCTCCTGTGCTTGGGAAGGCAGATAACTTAAACCGTGCGAACTGCCATTCCTGTAAGAGCCCAGGATGAAAATGGAAACGTCCAGAAATTGCTCCCAAACCAATGAGACCAGGGATGAAAGCTATTGCTAGGCTAGAGCTTCTCTGGGCAGCCCTTCCACAGTCACAACAACACTGGGACTCTAGGCTTTT
>NW_009621139.1:1139-2505 GCF_000690535.1 Cariama cristata | reverse complement strand
GTGAAGCTTCTCGGGCCACCCCTCCCCCAGCCACAACGACACTGGGACTCCTGTGCTTTGAGATGCAGATAACGTGACCCATGTGATCAGCCACTCCTCGAAGAACCCAGCCAAATATAGAATTGTCCAGAGATTGCTCCCAAAGCAATGATGCCAGCGATGAAAGCTATCGCTAGGCTGGAGATTCTCTGGGCAGCCTTTCCACAGCCACAACACTAGGACTTCTGTGCTTGGAGAGACACACAAATTCACCCCTGCGATCTGCCTTTCCTGGAAGAGCTCAGATCTAAAATAGAAACGTCCATGGAATGCTGCCAAACCAATGATGCCAGGGAGGAATGCAATTGCTAGGTTAGAGTTTCTCTGGGCAGCCCTTCCACAGCCACAACAACACTGGGACTCGTGTGCTTTGAGAGGCAGATAACCTAAACCGTGCGATCTACCATTCCTGGAAGAGCTGAGATCTAAGAAAAGAAACATCCAGGGATTGCTCCCAAACCAACGATACCAGGGAGGAAAGGTATTGCTAGGCTAGAGCTTCTCTGGGCAGCCCTTCCACAGCCACAACAACACTGTGACGCCTGTGCTTGGGAAGGCAGATAACTTCAACCGTGCGATCTGCCATTCCTGGAAGAGCTCAGATCTAAAAATGGAAACGTCCAGTTATTGCCCCCAAACCAATGATGCCAAGGAGGAAAACTATTGCTAGACTAGAGCTTCTCTGGGCAGCCCTACTGTGGGAAACGGTACAGGTGATAGATAAAGCCGCATCCTGCAAACATGAAAGACCAGTGCATCTTGTTCCTCCTCCTGCTGTTCACACGAGAAATCTACACTAGGATTGACAAAACATAACAAAGGACTAGCCAGGGGTATTATGCGTGACTTCTAAGGTACTGCAAAACAGAAACTGAGGCTGACAGCCCCATGGGAAAAATTACAAGAATGTGATAAACTAACTTAAAGTATTGAGCAGTGTAACATGAGGTTATCATGCCTCATAACCAAAGAGGTGGTTATGTAAATATGCCCTGTGATTGGACCCTTCTGCTGTTTCTTGTAATGCATATAAGGTAGAGTTAAGAAGCAATAAATGATTCTGATGCTGCTTCTGGTTAAGCACATCAGGGTCCGTGAAATCATTCACCACACCCTACCACAGCCACAAAAACACTGGGACTCCTCTTTTTGGGAAGGCAATAAAACTCACCCGTGCGACTGCCATTCCTGCAAGAGATCGGATCTAAAACAGAAACATCCAGGGATTGCTCCCAAACCAATGATGCCAGCGACGAATGCTATTGCTAGGGTAGAGCTTCTCCGGGCAGACCTTCCACAGCCACAACAACACTGGGACTCCTGTGCT
>NW_009621139.1:0-1011 GCF_000690535.1 Cariama cristata | reverse complement strand
GAGCTTCTCTGGGCAGCCCTTCCACAACCACAAGAACACTGGATTTCCTGTACTTTGAGAGGCAGATAAACTAAACCGTGCGATCTGCCATGCTTGGAAGAGCTCAGATCTAACAATAGAAACGTCCAGGGATTGCTGAGTAACCAATGATGCCAGGGAGGAAATCTATTCCTAGTCTAGAGCTTCTCTGGGCAGCCCTTTCACAGTCACAAGAACACTGAATCTCCTGTACTTCAGAAGGCAGACAACCTAAACCGTGCGATCAGCCATTTCTGGAAGAACCCAGGACCAAAATGGAAACGACCAGGGATTGCTCCCAAACCAATGATGCCAGAAGGTAAGCTATTGCTAGGCTAGAGCTTCTCTGGGGACCCCTTCCACAACCACAACAACACTAGGACTTCTGTGCATGGAGAGACACATAAATACCGTGCGATCTACCATTCCTGGAAGAGCTGAGATCTAAGAAAAGAAACATCCAGGGATTGCTCCCAAACCAACGATACCAGGGAGGAAAGGTATTGCTAGGCTAGAGCTTCTCTGGGCAGCCCTTCCACAGCCACAACAACACTGTGACGCCTGTGCTTGGGAAGGCAGATAACTTCAACCGTGCGATCTGCCATTCCTGGAAGAGCTCAGATCTAAAAATGGAAACGTCCAGTTATTGCCCCCAAACCAATGATGCCAAGGAGGAAAACTATTGCTAGACTAGAGCTTCTTTGGGCAGGACTTCCTCAACCACAAGAACATTGGATCTCCTGTGCTTGGGAGGGCAGATAACCTCAACCGTGCGATCTGCCATTCCTCTAAGAGCCCAGGCCGAAAGTACAAACGTCCAGGGATTGCGCCCAACACAATGATGCCAGGGAGGAAAGCTATTGCTAGGCTGGAGCTTATCTGGGCAGCCCTTCCACAACCACAACAACACTGGGACTCCTGTGCTTTGAGAGGCAGATAACCTCCTCCATGCGATGGAGCCGGTCACGGAAGGCCTTGCCTTGCACTGGAGAC
>NW_009621138.1:0-1038 GCF_000690535.1 Cariama cristata | reverse complement strand
TGCTGCGGGCACCGGCCCCTTGCCTGCCTGAGATCAAGGCTGGAGGAGCCAGGCCTGGCCTCGGATTAGCTATCCCTGGGCCTGCTGCTCATGTGCTCATCCAGAGCGCACTTGGGAGGGGGAAAAATAAAAATGCACATGCTCTAAACTTTTATTAAAATACATATTTTTGAGAATCTTCACTCCAGCAAGGTCTAAACCTCTTGGTGTTTTTTTTCTTTCCAGCTGTTTTTCCCTTTCTCAGCTCTAACCCCCCCAGCCAGGGCAGTGATCTGGCAGCCTCCGGGTGCTGCCAGGAGGCCAGGACATGCAGACACAGCAGAGAAGGATCTCTCTCGCCTCTTTGGCTGGGAGCTGCAGCTTGGTTTAGCTGCTGAAAGGTCTCTGTCCAAGGGTGTTTGAACCTGCACAGACTGCTGTGCCACTGGGGATCCAGCCCGAGCCTAGGAAGCTGGTGGCAAGGAAGCAGGAGGGCTGAGAAATGAAGCCCTCCAGAGCCAGGCTGTTTCCAAACTTCCAAGGCTCAACATGCACTGGGCAAATTACAAGCACTGAAGTAATCGTAATTAGCGAGGCGGTGTGCATGCAGCCAAGAAACCCAGAAAGCCAAATGAGACAGGGGGGCATAAGGATGGCATTGTTACTTTGGGGTTTCCCTGCAATGGCCTTAAATCCCATTTCCAGCCTCGACCAGCACTTTGGATTTCATTTGCAGGCTTGTTTTGGTTTAGGATGTCCCCTCTGTGAACTTTCCCTGTGGTGACTGATCCCCATCCCTGGAGCACTCCAGGGAAGGGGAGATGCTGCAGGCAGGGCAAGGCAAACCTGCTGCCTGCACTCAGCAGCCCGTTTCTCCCACTGCTCTCCAAACAATGCAAAGTTTTGCTTTCCAGTAGCCTCTGGCTCTCTGCATGAAGTGGCCATTTCCACAGAAATCCATATTTCTGCTGCTGAGCAGGACCTGCTGGCACGAGGAGGAGGAGTGGATGGAACAAAACCTTGTGTTGTGCAAGAGGACTGAAAATGCTGGCTTTGACA
>NW_009621137.1:0-2226 GCF_000690535.1 Cariama cristata | reverse complement strand
AGATAAGCAGTTAGACACACTTTGGTGATTCACAGGGTTTACGATTTTTTCATATTTTACAGCTACAGTAGGGGAAAAATTTAAAACAATACTGGACATAAAAATTGCAAAGATTCCTTCCAACTTCTACATTTAGCTGTTTCTAATTTTTCCTGTCAAAATAGAGTAACTATAATTTGGCTTTTTTTTGTTAGCAGAATGACTGTTTAATTTACCTTCAATCATTTAACTGAGTATCTGATAATCACTATACTTGCCTCACAGCACTGGCATCTGTTATTCTCTAGAATTTTTGCACTATTTTATATTCTGCAGTATATCCTGGCAGTTAAATAATTTTGTGAAACAAACAAACCACCAAAAGAACTTATCCAAAATAGTATTGTGATTACTTCAGTGCCTGTGCAACTTTCCTGTTTAAAAGGAAGAAAAAAAATGCCTGAAAGGAGGTATTAGTAGATTTGTTCCTTAGGCTGAATGTTGCTGCAAAACCAGAGTTCTTCCTCACCTAATACATAACATAAACAGCAGTGACAAAAGTATTTTCTTCATGATATTCACTAAGCATGTTCTGCAGAATGGGAAGTTAACTTTTTCTCAGCCTATTAAAGAAGACTATCCACAAGAGACAGTTCATTTGAGTTTGGGTTTCACACGCCTTTAAGAAAGAGTTGCCTCTCTAAGAAAAGGTGAACTCTGCACATTACTTCATTCTGCTGAGTTTGTGTTCCAGGAAAAAGTAAGGAAATTACTTTCTAAATATGTTCATGTCTATAGTGGAATATATTAGTGGATTTATTTCTTCAGTCTCAATTTGTTCTCAACAAGAGTATTGGTTGATGCCCATGGAAGGCAGTGGTGATGCTGCTGAGGATGGGAGGGTAGGCAAAGGCCACTCTGGGAGAGGACCTTCCAGCTTTGAGGGTGTTGAGTAGAAAAAAACACAGTCTCATCTAGGATCTAGGAGCCTGGTGCCCATAGACAAGGAGCTTGGCAAGGGGATCACAGTTGCATCTCAGAGGAGATGAAAAGACCTTTTTTCTGGGGGTAGAGAGCACTGGGAAAGTTTGCTGCAATCTGAAAATTCTTGTGTATTAAGTCTAAAAGTAAGAACCTGACTTGCAAGGATAAAGCAGGAAGGAAAATAGTGGTTTGCAAGTTTTCTTTTTCAAATTTTCTGCTGTGCCTCATCTACTAATTTTCAGTTTTCTCAGTGTAAGAATTTAAGTATTCCAGCTTATGTTCTAATAAAAGCTGGCTTTTTTTTTTTTTTTTTTTTCTTGTTTGTTTACAAGCCTTTGCTGTTGTTTAAGGAAGTTCTTCTAAGGAGAAAGACCAGGAAGATAAATTTCAAAGACAATTCAATCTTCTGAAACAATCTGTGTTCATCAGTCCCAATTCTAAATTTATCTACAACGTGTCTTAACATATTTTACCAGTCTGTGCATGTACACATTCTAAGTACTTCATTTGCATGCATGATCTCTAGAAGAACATACGCAATTGGACTACTTCTGTGTGAAGACCTCTACAGGTCTCATTCTGTAAAGAAGGTCTTAAAACTTTCCATTGGAAACATTTGCTTCCTGTACTTTAGATGTTCCCTCCTACAAATTTCTTCACATTGCACATTTGTTCAGCACTGAGTTTAAAAGTTTCCAAATGTGGACTCTTACAGGCTATTCATATTCCGAAGTAACAATATTTATTATGTTGAAGTTTAAAAAAAGTTTTAATAAATATTCATATTATGTTATCATTACAATATCTTCTGTTGATGAAAAATCCATTTTCTGATATATTTGCAAATAAAAATAAAGTCATCACAGGGGCCCTCACCAGGACTATTCTGTGTTTCAGATTTTTTCCAAAAAATTAAGATAGGGCATTTGTCATAGTGATGTGAACATAGAGAGGTCATTCATTACTTCCAACCTTACCATCAGACACGGTTTAGCCATATTAAAAATGGTTTCCTTCCTTCACCACATAAATTCTTTGAACAGTGCTAAAGATACTCCATAATGAAAAGATAGGAAACCATGAATGGAATGATCAAGAATTGCAAGTCCCTGTACTTTAGGTTATGAATATCTAGTCAAGGTTACACTGGTATTTGCTGGATATGAGTTAGATTGCCCATAAAACTCATTGTGAAAAGGCTGTGTCTACATCTAACGTAGAAATGTGTCACTGGTTAAGGCTGGGCCAGCAATTAAAGCAGAT